>NC_056744.1:1120460633-1120523133 GCF_019279795.1 Protopterus annectens
TTTTGCTGTCCCTATTTCTTGCCCAACCAGTTTTCTGCACATGAGCCTGTACCATCATAATCTGTTCTCTCTGATCTTTTTCTGTAACTGAAGCTACTTTGGCTTCTGCTCTTATGTCTTTGTTTCTTCATCTGCCCAACAGTGTGCATCCTATCACCTATCTCAGCACTTCTTTTCTATCACTTCCTCAACTGTTCTGCTTTTACTGCCCAGGTTTCTGTACCATACAGTAGTACTAGTCACACTGCAGTTTTGTACACCTTACTTTTCAGCTTCTTTGGCATTCTTCTGTCATACACTGCACCTAACACTCTATGCCATTTGGCTGCAGCCCCACTGAGTCTAGCTTTGCCTTCTTCATTCAGACTTTCCTTCTCCTCAACCACCTTTCCTAGATACTTGAAACTGTTAACCTGCTCCACTATCTTCCTTTCTTTCTCATTTCTCACCTTCATCTCCTTTCCCTCATTTGCTGCAATTAGAACTGTCTTATCTGTGTTCAGTTTCAACCCATGTGACCTCAGTTTTGAATTCCATCCCACTATACTTTGTGGAGTTCTTGCTCAGAGTCTTCCTATAATGCCACATCATCTGCATACAGCAACTTCATTGATCTGTCCACTCTGACCTGTCTTCTAATGTAGTCCATCACCAGTATGAACAGCAGTTGGCTCAGAGATAAACCCTGATGCATACCCACTCCCTCTGGGAACAGCTCTGTGAGACTGAACACTGTTCGTACTTGAGACATTGAGTTCTTATACATAGCTTGCTCTAATTCTACCAATGTTTCTGGGACTTTAAACTGCTGCAGGTCTGCCCAAATCAACTTTCTTGGACCTTGTTATATACCTTCTCCAAGTCTAGGAATGGTCAGTTGGTCTCTTTCCTCAGCTCTTGCTTCTTTTCAACTAT
This sequence comes from Protopterus annectens, assembly GCF_019279795.1. Lineage (NCBI taxonomy): Eukaryota > Metazoa > Chordata > Ceratodontiformes > Protopteridae > Protopterus > Protopterus annectens. The sequence continues at coordinate 1,120,461,549 of NC_056744.1, forward strand.
CTGTCTTATTGCAAACATTGGATCAGTTGTGCTGCATTCTGATCTGAATCCAAATTGCTCATCTTCCATTTTACTTTCTGCTATGCATATCTGCTCATCAGTCACCCTCTCCAGAACTTTCATGCAATGTGACAGGAGTTTGATAACTTTGTACCTCCTGCAGTTGTGAATGTCCCCTTTGTTCTTGTACACTAGCACTAGTACGCTTATTATCCAGTCATGCAGGATATGCCTTTCTCTCCACACTGCTATGAGTACCTTCAGAAGCCATTTCTCCTCTATCTCACCAAGAATCTTTATCATATCTACTGTAACATCATATAAGCCTGCTACTTGCCATGAATTAATTTTCCTTAGTGATGTTTTCACTTCTTCTATGGTGGGTTGCTCCTCTTCTTCTCTCATCGTGGGCTGTATCTTGGGCAGTACAGCTTCTGTGGGGTTTTCTTCAATCAGCAGCTGCTGGAGGTACTCCTTCCATCTTCCTTTGATGCCCTGTAGACTATTGAACATGTTGTTACTTGCATCCCTTATGTAGGTTGTTTGACTATCTTCTTTATCTTTCTGTCTTTGCCTTGCAACCTGATATAGTTTCTTTGTGCCACCTACTGAGTCACTTTGCAGAAGTTGGTATAGTGCCTCTGATGCCCTATGCTTTGCTACTGCATTGCCTTTCTTATCCACTTTGTTAGCCAACTAGTATTCTTTCTTAACCTGGCCAATATTTTCTATCTCCCACTTTTTCCTGCACGCCTTCTTTCTTTTGATGACTTCTTGGACTTCTGTATTCCGCCACCAGCTGCCCTTATCTACCTTATTTCCATACCAGGCTCAGCCAACATATTAGTGCTAGTGCGCAAAAACAAAGAGGACATTTGCAATTGTAGGGAGTACAGATGTATAAAACTCCTGTCACACTACATGAATGTTCTGGAGAGGGGGACTGATAAATGAATATACAAATTAGTAGAAAGTAAGATGGGAAATGAACAGTTTGGATTCAGATCAGGATGCAACACAAATGTTCCTATTTTTACAGTGAGACAGATAGTTAAGAATAAGCTATTGATGAGTAGACTGGCCATTCCTAGTTTTGGTAAAAGCATGTGACATGGTCCCAGGAAAGCTGATTTGGGCAGTAATGTGATGATTCAAAGTCCCAATAACATTGGCGGAATTAGTGAAGGCTGGGTCTATATTAAAACACCGAAGTTTCAAAACTTTGAGTGTTCTAATATTGACCTGTTTTCAGCAAAATCTGAAAATATTGAAGAAATAGAAAACCAAATGTTTTCCTAGGGAAAGAATTTGGTTCTCCATTTCTGTTGCTTCGGTATTTTCAGTGCTGTGGTGGAAAGTTACTGGTCGGGTTCAGGTAAGTGTGCAATTGTGTGGACGTGAGGGTTAAGGTGGGTTAGGTGAGTTAGGGTTAGGGCGCAGGTCAGGTAAGTGTGCGATTGTGTGGACGTGAGGGTTAGGGCGGGGTAGGTGTGTTAAGATTAGGGCACAGGTGAGGTGACTGTGTGATAGTGACGGACCTTAGAGTTAGGGTTTGGGTTAAGGTAAGTGGATAGTTAGTGGTGTATGTATAGTTTAGTGTAGGGTTAGGTGTAAGAGTTTAGGTGTATGGGTGTAGATTGCTGTTTGTTTGGTGTGCTTGTGTTGCGTGCATGTGTTTTGGACCAGCAAATTTTTTCCCTAGGAAAAAAATTTGCTGTTCCGTATGTTTGATGTTTTCAACTTTTGTTGAATAGGGTTCGATATTAGAACACTTTACGTTTTGAAACTTCGGTGTTCTAATATAGACCCGTGAAGGCTATATACAAGGCCCTAATGACACAAATATGAACAGTTTTTGGACTTGCAGAGGGGCTCCCAGTGGGAGTGAGAGAGCATCAGGATTCACCTCTGAACCCAGTGCTGTTCATACTAGTGATGGACTATGATAGCATACAGGTTGAAGGAGGCAGATCATTAAAGTTGGTATATGCAAATGATGTGGCATTACAAACAAGCTGTTCAAAAATGTTGCAAATGATAGGGGAATGGAATGCAAAATTGATGGCACATAGGATGAATATGAGTACAGGTAAGACTGTTGTAATGGCAGCAAATGAGGGAAATCTGAAATAGCTAAGAATTGAAATAGAAGTAAAAATAGCGGAACAAGTTAGCTTGGGGTGGTGAGAAGAAGGGAACAGAGACCACCTAGCATAATGGTCAAGGTCTTCACCTCCAATATGCAAGATACAAGGATCAATTCTGACCTCAGGGCAATGCCTATTTGGAATTTGCATGTTCTCCCTGTGCAGTTCCTCACATCTCTGAAAAAAACATGGTTATTGTTTCCATCTCAGACTCATCAATGAATGGAGCTGTGGGCAGCAACACAGACTATACATGGTGCTGTATAAGGTGAAGTTTTGTATAAACCAGATACTTTGGGCATCTACTGTGGTGCACAGTATCCTCAAGAGATCACAGACTCTTGCAGTGACAGGGATAGCCACTTGATGGTGTAAAATATGACTGTAGTTGAGTTCAGTTGTATTGACTAATGTTGCCACATGGGCATGGGTATTTGCTGATGTTAAGGGGGATGAGGACCCGGACAATGGTGGGTGGGGTTTATGCGCCCCTATTGGCCATTGTGTGCTTGCTGTAAAGCCCAGCAGCCTTGGGTCAAAGAGCTACAGTTGCCCAATCTCAGGTGCCTGGGATAGCTCTGTTGAGCAAAAGCTGTATGTAAAACTAGTCAACCTATAAAACATGAACTAAAAATTACTACACTCAGAGTAGGTTCTTTGACAGGAAAGAGCTTGGAAGTGGATGCCACGATGGTACAGAGGAGACTGGACATCTGATGTATCCAAGAGATAAGATTGAATGGCAGTGCAGCAAAGCCAGTTGATCCAGAGTCTACTACTCAGGAAGAGGGCAGGCTGCAAATGGTGTGAACTAGGCTTTTAAAAACAGTGAGGGATGTCATTGGAATTAGTGACAGACTTATGGCAATCCGACTCCAGCCAAATGATAGGACAGTATTCATAATCTCAGCCTTTGCCCCCACTGCAGGGTTCTGATAGTGAATAGAAGAGTGCATTCAGACAGCAGTTGCAGAGCCGACTAGATAAAGTGGGATAGCATGAATAAGTGTTGATAATGGGTGACTTGAATGCACATATCAGGACAGACAGAACAGGATATGAGGACTCCCTGGGTCCACATGGTAGGGCAACAGGAGTAAAGAAGAAGAGGCCATTCTAGACTGTCTGGCAAATAGCTTGATGGTAGTGAACACATGGTTCAAAAAGAGAGACAGTCACAAGATCACATAAAACAGTGGCCAACATGCAACTCAATTAGACTTCCTCCTAGTAAGAAAGGGTGCTGGGGTAGAATCAGTCACTGCAAAGTCATCCCCAGTGACACAGTGGGCCCACAGTAGAAACCACTGGTTGCCAAAATCAGCAGCAAACAGTGGTCAGAAAAGGCTCTAAGGTCAACAGAGACCATGCTGAAGACCTGGAAATTGACCGAAGAGAAAGCAATGCAAAGCAGTTAAAAGAATTACTCAGGGATCTACCACCCCAAGAAGAGGAGGAAACAATGGAGTTGAAGAAGAATGGCAGCACCTCAAAACAGCATGTGTGAGGACTACAGAACCACTAACAAAAAGCTACATTTAAACAAACGACAAGTAATAACGCTACAGAACATATGAACATTTAAGCCAAACATAGTGAAAAAATGATGCATATGCGATGAAAAAAAATGACATTTTGAATTCAAAACATTTTGCAACCTACTAAGTAAATTGCTAAAATGACAACCTGCAGCCCAAAAAAGCAAAGAATTCTGAAAAATAAAAACGTTTTACTGAAATGTAAGAATAACACTGCATATATCTGGATAAATGAATGTTGTTATATACAGACAAATATCACTAGCACCAAGAAAATTTAGGCATACACTGGTTATGTTGCAAGTTATTTGATTAAATCATACAAGATTGGCAATTATATCACTAGGATTTTTTTCTTTTTTTTTGCTCGTATTTAGTGATGACAACCTATGTTCTGTTATGAACTACATTTAATCTGTTCACTTCTAAAGGTAAATACAATGGAATCAGTTTTATCCAGACCTATATTCTGAATTCCATAAAAAGTCAATTATCTAAAAAATAACTGAAGCTCTTTTCCTGACCATATAAATTTACCTAACACTATGGATGGGCAATTTCCCACAGTTTCCCCAGCCAGCTTGGTTGACATTGGCATCCTTAGGCAGTGTAGCAACTGCCTCATGTTCACCGACAACCTTCTACTCCTAGTTCATACAAACCCAATGTGTGAGAGATGCAACTATATTAAGAACCTGGAATCCATGCTCTGTCACACACCAGTTAGTGCATATGACAATGATCAGGTTGTCAGCATGCACACCTCACTTTCTACTGCACCCAAACCCACATCACACAAATCTACATACGTGGAGGTCCTCACCAGAAACATGCCTAAACACCAGAGACTTCCCAAACACAAACACAAGCACGCTACACATAATACTTCCTCTGCAGAAAACAGTACTCATAATAGCTCACTTCCCAATGTCTCAGCCATCAAGCTCTTAAGGCAAACCACAAAACCAAACATATTAGTCATAGGTGAGGCCATCATGAGACACACAGGTGTCCCTCTCACCAGGCTGGATAGGGAAAAGTTCACAGTCAGCTATCTGTCAATTTCCAGGATATGCCATACCACACGTGCATTCAAGTCTCTCAACAACAGGTACTGTTATGATTCCTCATAGTCCATTTTGGTGTGATCGACTTGAGATGTACCTGTCTGGACTATATGAAGAGAGACATGACTGAGCTCTCAGACTGTGTGTCTCAGGTATGTCCCTAGCCTTAAGCAACATTTTACCTTCACCTAAGATGATGCCTCAATACAAACAGAAAATGCTTGACTTCAATAACTGACTTAGTTTCTGGTGTCATTCTAAGGGGATCCAGTATCTGTCAGCCTGGGATGACATGATTGACTGACCTCGATGCTTTGCCAGAGATGGTCTTCTGTCACCCCTTGGATTTCAGCTACTGGCTAAGGCTTTTGCCACCCCATAGTGCCTTTCTTAGGCAGTGTCTCAAGGACAAAATTCCTGAAATAAAAACTCCAAATTCCCAATGTAAAAACTCCATCTGAAAACAACGTCAAGGTTATGCTGCTAAGCGTTAGGAGTCTTAACACAAAACTGCACTCACTGGATGCAGTCCTCACCTTGGAAGGTGCAGATATTTGTTCAGTCATGAAGACCTGGTTCAAGGATGTGGAGAGCACCCCAGCCATACTGGGTTACACTTGCTTCCATACGTTCAGACCACAAACTTGAAGGCATAAAAACTATAGGAGGTGGTGTATTAATTTTCATTAAAGATAACTACACCTCCAGACTGCATGATTCCCTGGAGATACTTTAGCTGCAATTAACTGTTGGTAGGACACCTATTCAAGTCACTGCCAGCTACAGGACCCCGTCCATGAATCAGGACATCCACTCTACCTATTTGGATCTATTTGAGTCTATCAAGATACATCTGAACACCATGGTTTTGTGTGACTTTAACTACCCATTCATTGACTGTGAAATTACGCATGCTCAAACTCACTTCCCCAAAGGTTTCTCCAGTTTGTTAACTCCAGTATCCTGGATCAGCTGGTTGACACCCCCACAAGGGGTGCCAACATCCTGTATCTGGTGCTTACCAATATGGGGGACAACTGTATCACCTCCCACTGTGAGGTCTTCCTTGGTGAGCTCTGACCACAAATCAGTCTCATTTGAAGAAATGATCACACCTGCCCCACAGTAAACTAAACTAAAAAAAACTTCTCCAAAGCACATTCTAGCCTTTTATAGGATGGTATAAATAGCTTCCCTGCACCTCCCCCCTCAGATGAGCTGGCAACTATGCCAAGTTCTACCCCAGTGTTTTATACAAACACCTATATAACTGCATTGACTTGGCTGTGCATGATAGGACCAAAACAAGCTCCTGAAGGAAGAGCAAAATTAACTGGTGGACAATAAGAGGAAGACATTGCTATCTAAGAGTAAGAAGGAGTGAGCCCTAAACTGGAAACACTCTCTCATCAGCTTAAAGAAACAAACTGAACTTCTTGTGAAGTCCTCCAAAGCAAACTATGCATCCAAATTAGCTTCCTCAACTAAAGACAACCATAAGGTATTCTTTTGTTATATCCATAACCTAAAAGGAAAGGCCCATATTTGTGCCGAACTGGTAGTTAATGGTACCACATATACTGAGCCGGTGGATATAGCTAACCTGCTGGCTGAGAGTTTCTGTGAAAACTTCACTCCCCTGTCCCCACCACATGTACAACATGACATCCCTACCACCTGTCCCCTACCTTGTGTTTCTAAAGAGTAGGTCAGTAATGCCCTCTCTAAGCCCACAAACACAGCATCTGTGGGACCAGATAACATCACAGGCTGCATCCTACATAGGCTCCAACAAGAATTAGCAACATCATTGGGTACTCTTTTTAATCATAGTCTAAGCACCTGCTTCATCCCAGCTGAATAGAAAAAAATGGCCACCGTTATTCCACTGACCCCGGGAACTATAGACCTATTAGCCTGACTAGACTTATCTGCAAGGCCATGGAGCGAATCACCATGAACCTTATCAACAAAGATATAGATAATTTCCAAACACTTGACCCTACTCAGTTTGGATTTGTCAAAGGGAGATCATGCCTGTTAAACCTGGTGGGCATCTTCAACAGAGTCACCAAGGCCCTGGACGAGGGGGAATCTGTGCATACAGCCTACCTAGACTTAGCCAAGGCATTTGACATTATCCCCATACAAAAATAATTTACAAACTCACCCAGCTAGGTATCAACCCTTATATCGTTAGATGGGTCACTACCTGGCTCACTCATAGAACCTATATAGTCATAATAGGGGAATCTACGTCCAACATCAGACCTGTAACCAGTGGTGTTCCACAGGGATCAGTCCTGGGACCTGTACTGTTTGGAATCTATTTCTCCGAAGTACAAGCAAAAACTAAAAGTCTGTGGCTGACAAAGTTTGCTGATCACTGCAAACTGGGAGTGGTCATAGAATCTCCCAATGATGTCAACATCCTACAAGAGGGTCTTACACAAACAAATGATTGGTGCCAAAGTTATGGTCTTAAACTCAATGCAAAAAATGTATTATCATCCCTTTTGGTAAGGGCAATGCTCCTGCTAACTACCAAATCAATAACAACATCTTAAGTACCCACTCAGTGGTGAGAGACCTGGGGACTCAGGTTGACAGCAACCTCATCTTTGACCACCATGTCTCCACAGTGGTAAGAAGGGCATTCTATATTGTTCATCTCATAAGTAAGGGTATTGCCTCCAGAAAAAAAGAAGTTATAACCTCCCTGTACTCCTCCCTCATCTGACCAATAATTGAGTACAACATCCCTTTTAGTATACACCTTTCCAAGCATCTGCAGCAATTGGAGAGACCACAAAGGTTACTCACAAGGAAAATTCTAGGTCTTCAGCATCTTTCCCATGTGGATCATCTGAAATTACTGTTGCTTTATTCTGTTTTATACAGACTACTCAGAGGCAAACTCTGCCTTGCATACAAGGCAATCTCTGACTCTGCTTTATTAGAAATGCTGCATCACCGTAAGTCAAATGGTACAACGGTTACTTACTCTAAAGACCTCAACCTGGTGTGTGGCATTAACAGAACCTGCTTGAGGGACAGATTTGTCTCCCAGAGGTTACCACACCTTTGGAACAGACTCCCACTTCATGTCAAACAGCATCCCATTTGCCCTATTCAAATGCAATCTGGATGATTGGATGGGTAAACATAAATTCACCCCAGGGGTAACACCTATGTTCCTCTTGGAAAGAGGCAACAGGTGCTGATTGTGGAAATAAGGGTAGAACTTGGCTAGGCTTGTAAGAGCCCAAGGGCCATTAGCCTAGTAATTTCCTATGATCCAATGAAATGCTATACTTCTATAACTTTGCAACACTATGACAGATAGTTTTATTTAATACCAAATATACATCCCTAAATACTGATTTACATTCAGAACCAGGATAATATTTCAAGGGTTTATATTAGGTGATCGAATGTTAAGGCGATTGAACACCTAAACGTCGACCTGTAAATGTCGAACTCTTAAAACCATGAACGGCCTTTTACATACATTTTTCCTTGGGAAAAAATTGGGTTGGCCATAGGAAACAAAACAAACCTTTAAATACTAATTAAGTGGGGGGGGGCTGTGCCCCCACACCCCCCTAACTATATATACCAACTTTGAGATCGCTCTACATTGGGAAAAAGGGCAAATTACCAATGACAGCCAAGCAAATTTTTTTCTAAGGAAAAAATTTGCTTAAATGGCCATTCGTGATTGTCAGAGTTTGACATTTATGAGTCGACGTTTAGGTGTTCGATCACCTAAACGTTTGATCACGTAATATAGACCCATATTTTAAATGTTGTTTTTTATTAATAATTGAAAACTTGCAAATACAATAAAGAGAAACAATCCAAATTTTACACATAAATACACACGCACACACACACATACACACACACACACACACACACACACACACACACACACAAAAACTATAATTTTTAAGCAGTCCACTTACCGCATAATGAACATTTTTAAAGTTTTCAATGCACTTCCATTAAAATAAATAGTATTAGTATTTGTGTGAAATGGAAATACTAGCATGCTGAATTGTATTTACAGTTAAGTAAATACATTTTAGAATATAGACAGTCAGAAAGTGTGAATTGAAGAAGTGTATGTTCGCATATTTAAGTAACAGGCTTTGTTTTAAGTTTTAAATACAGCTGCTTCTTATATCTGTTCAGTAGATGGCCTATATTTAAAAATTGATTTACAGGAACAATAAACCACCCCAAGCTTAACAATAGTAAAATAAATGACTTTTTCACATGCATTTGCTGATTTTTAAGTATGCCTCATGTAACAGTATACCTGAAGCACACAGTTATTTTGATATAATAAAAACCTAGCCTACACTTATTTTATGCATCATAGTGCAGTCTTTCAGTGGAACAGTGTTATACTTCATACCAGGCTAACCAAAGAGCAGCTTTACACATGGTGCGAGCATTATTTCAACTGATCACAGTGCTAAATTCCACTGATTAAATCAGTCTAATAGAGTAAATAATAATAGTGCATAAGTGCATGATGCATAAATAACGTGTATACCATTTATCATCTGTTGTTGGGCTGCATACACTAATTATCTATGAGTATATAATCTTTGAGTTATAGTTCTTTCCTTTGACACATTAATATGAACGGCTCAGTGAATATAAAGTGAGTGGGCATGAAAGGATTAATAGCACCAATATAAAACAATGAATGAGTCTAAGGAGAAATTCTAAATAAATGAAATGGAGATTTAATAGCTGTAGAACTATTATAAAGCACTTTATCTTAGTCCAATGTGTAGAAAAAAAACATGAATATATTGCAAAAAGAATGTTGCTGTAGAATAGTTTCATTAAAGGAAAATGTGTCATTAAAATAAGATTTAAGGGCAGCAGAAGGAAAACGGAAATTAAGAGTACAGGAAGCATTGTAATCTGATCTGAATGTTGAATAGCTTTAGATGAGTTTTACATATGAGGCAGATGATCTAAAGAGACAGTGAGTGCAATAGTAAATGTACATTTAAAAAATATAGAATAGTCACTGCAAATAAAGTGAGATAAATGAGATCTACACTGCTTACGCTTTCATTGTGTAAAGAATCCTGGTATCTAGGGTCTCGCCTGCTGTGGTCTCCATACTTCACTTTTCATTTGACATAAGACTCATAAATAATTTCTAGCTAATATTGCTTTCATATTGCAGGGTCAGGAAGTGCATGACCTCCTCCCAAAATCTGCAGATGAATGTGGAGGATCCCTTTACGGAAGTTTGAGTGCTTATATTAATACTCACATCCTCCTGGTGTGGCTAAATATCAAGTATGGGTGCCGTACTACACGGTGTCCTCTTGCTTTAAAAAGTGGTCATAACTATAAGTGTGAGTACATTGTGTGGTCAGTCAGCAGCTTGTCATTTTAGTAAAAATGTTGAACAATAATATTATGTCTTTTGTGCTGATTTTGTTTCTGACCATAAAATATACCTACAAAAAATGTGCTCTGCGGATTAGGGCGAATACCGAATGACAAATAAAACACAGACTATATATTGAAATAGTGGATGCATTATGCATCTAAGATGGTTGAGCACGTTTGTTTCAATAACTCAAACTGAGACCTTAGCAGAGGACTATGTGCTTTAAAATCACTCATAAGTACTTTTAGGAGCCAGCATATGAACAATCCTCCAGCAAAAACACTGCACCAAAATTATTTTAAAAACAATGACATCTCTTTCTTTAACTACTGTTTAGCTTTCTTTTTTTTTTCCTGCAAATGTTTCTAATAGCTGCAACAATTAACATTCTGTCATATTTATAAGTCACAGTGCTCCTCTCACTGGTGTTTGGGGCTATTTCGCTTATTTCATTTTACACTTGCTTTTGCTTTCCTCCTTCTTATTCTGCCTTCTTGCATTCCTACCCAAACAATTGAGCAATAGTCTTCTGTTTCACATTTAATTGTTTTGTTCAGACTCTGTTTATTCATCTAGCTCTTTCTTTTCCCTCTTCTTCTTCCACTGTCTCTCTCCCTGTCTTCTTCTTTCTCCATCCATAACAATTAGTTGACTTTTGCCTGTGGAAGAACTGCAGTTTTTCTCCTTTACTTTAATCTAATCCCTCTCTTCTTTTTCAAATCTCTTGTTGCTTAATACATGCAACGCTTTGCTCTAATTATAACTGGCATCACATTACTATAAGTTTATAATTTATTAATTCCATAACAGGCCATCTCAGTGATATTTTAATTTCTACACACCACTATGAGTCCTAAATTTAAAAATATGTAATGGAGAAAAGCATTTCAATTGTAATAAAACTTGACAGACAACTTGTAGACTTCCGGTACAATTTTTCAATATTCCAACTGTCAATTACACTAAATGTTTTATGACAAATTTTCAAGTGTGGAAAACAACAACCAAATTAAAATAATTCATTTAAGGCAGTAAACACCTTTCTGAAATCTGAACTGATATTAGGAAGAAACAGCATACCAAATAAACTATTTTGATTAAGTATGATTCATCTCTTACATCTTTAGGGAATGTATGAACAAATACGTCACACAGCATTTTAATTACTCAACATCGAGTTGAAGGGATACAAGTACAACATGAAGTCACCCTGTTAGACCTTGTTAATACATAGTGAGGGATTTTTGAGACCCAAATGCAACAATAATAGAGTACATATTGTTCAGAATGAAACCATACACAAGAGCTGTAGATAAAGCAAAAAGCTTGAGGCAGTACTATGAACACTAGAAGACACTGGTAAGTTAACCCTTTTGTCCTTATCATATGCTGCTAATGGACTTCATCTATTCATCACGTATGAGTGCATTTTAAATGGGAGACCACCTTTATTTTGGAATTGACAACTAGCTGGAGCAGTTTTTATCCAACAAGGAAAAAAAAATTCTGGACATTAGCATAACTTACTACTGCCCTGCTACAGCCTGAACTCATTCCTTCCTTACTCAAATCAGATTGTGGCACAATAGCCGATTCAATTAAAACTTAATTCTAATTCCTTGTGTAGTACCACTATTTCACTGGCAACATCTGGATGAGTGATACCCAAGAATCGGTTATATCCTGGCCACCATCAACATGGATTTTATCCTAAATATCTCATTAGGTCAAGCAGTGTCTGTTTGAATTGATTCTATAACTTTTGCAGTACCTACTTTTTAAATTATGCACTAGTCAGATCCAAATACTGGAGAAGAGTTAAGATAAATGCATATGACACAAGCTCTAGATAAACAAGATTGGTTCTGTCTCCAAGGACTAAAATAAACCAATATATGTTCACCTTTCAACAGCTGATGACCACAGCAACAAACATGTCCTTTACTGAGGTCCACATAATAAGCGCAAGTGTTTTCTACCTACTTCAGTTAAATTATTATTCCATTAAATACCTTTCATCCTTGACGAACTACAGAAAACAGCTCCATTCTGCATTTTCTTCAAGTACACAATCCAAACAGTGAATATTCATATCTTATTCCTTATAGGATTAAAAAGGGTTAGCTTGGCAACTTTGGTTACTCAGGTAGTCTATACCATTCCTAAGTATGTATCTCTTTCAATACTGCTCAACAATATTCAAGCATTTTCAATAACGTGTTAACTTGCAATAGCATTGGACTGTAGCAACACTGGTTAATGATGTGTAATCGGTAAAATGCACAAATATGAGGCAGTTGGAAATAGGATTTAAAAAATAGGTTTCTACTAGGTTTGCAGTACAGGGGACCATTGAGGAGCCAAGCCCAAATTTCCAGTCACCTCAAAACACTGTCTGGTTAAGTGACTTGGTCAAGGTCACATAGTAGATCACAGAGAGCATCAAATCCCATACCACAGGAATTAAATTTCATAGCCTAAAGTCTGCACCAACTGCCGGACAGCTACTCCATATCAGAGAATCAAACCCCGTTGTTCTGCATGACAGGCAAGGATACTCACTACTATACTATTGAGGAAGACAGTAGGCCTTCATTCCAGTGCAAGTTTTTATGTAGCCCAAGGATTGGACCATGAGAAATATATTTTTCTTCTATTGATACAGTTCTCTCATTCCACAGTTCCCAACTTCTCAGCTGCTACTTGTACTTTGGAGTTCTACTTCTGTCTACAAAAGTGTGTACAACTGCAATCCTCCACTAGAACCAAATATAATATGAAACTGAAAAATGAACCGTCTTGGTAGTTCACTGGTATAAATAAGCTCTACCATGAAAGAAAAAAATTCTGAAGTCCTATAACAAATTTAAATCTACCCACATTAAAGACTCTATCAAAAAGATTAGCAAAGAATGAAAAATAACCATTAGGAATGCCAGAATAAACTATACATTAAAACTATAACCTAAATCCAAGGATAACTATAAATTATTCTTTAATTAGATCAGAAAATTAATAAACAATTAATAAATAGCACACATCAGTCTTCTGAATGAATCTAAAATTGTATCACTCACTCACATCCTAAAGACATCAGTCTTACACTTGCAGATAAATTTAGTTCCGATTTTACTCCAGAAACAGTCATTACAATTCCATAAACCACATGTCCCTTACTTAAGATCATCATTGAACATGTCCTAACTGTATTCTCAAAAACTAAAAATACTGCATCCAAGGCTCTAGTCAATTTATTTGGATTCTTAATGAACAGAACCAAGCACGTCCTCATGGAACCCATTCTGAGGTTACTTAATTTAAGCTTAGCCATAGGGTATGTCCCTGAAGAATGGAGATTTGCTGTTTTTAAGTCCCTTCATAAGAGTTGGCACTTACACAGACCTCAGGAACTATAAACCTGTCAGCATAATTAGTATAATTTGCAAAGTCATGAAATATGTCATAGTTGACTTCCTTAGCTGCAATATCAAGACACTTGTATAGGCTGACCTTCAACATTTTTTATCATGAGGAAGTCATGTTTACTAAGTTTAGTTAATTCTTCAAAAATTGTGGTGATCACTCAGTCCCCACCACCTATTTGGGTATGACCAAGGCATTCAGTGCTATCTCCCAGAATTATTTTGTAAATAAACAAAGTGACCTAAATGTAGACACTTACATGGTAATTTAAATAGCAAAATGGTTAAAGATAGAACCCATGTATTCAAGGTGTCATATACCACTTCAGAAAATTAGGAAGCAAATAGTGGTGTACAATATGGCTCAGTGTTAAAACTCCTTTTTGCCATATGCTTCTATGACCTACAAAGTATAAACTCAGATCTATGGCTAACTACGTTTGCAGATGACTAGAAACTAGGTGTCACAGTTCATTCTCTCATGGACCCAGAATCCCTACAGCAAGAATGGATGCTTATAAACCAATTGTGTACAGAAAAAAGGCTACAATTAAATGAAAAAGTGCAGTACTTTCACATATGGTAAACATTACTCACCCACAGCTTAGAGCTTTGCCTGTTCCTCACTCCAAACAAATATAGTTGCCAAGAGTACTGGCATATTGGTCAAAACATACTCTCTTTAAATCCAGCATATTGCATTAGTTTTCAGAAAATTCTATTTAGCACAACTGATATCCAAAGAAGTATCTCATCCAGGAGAAAACAAGTTATTGTCCTGTTGTGGTCATATTTGATTAGGCCAGTTCTAGAGTTCAGTGCTACATTGGCATGTACATATCCAAACACATAGAAAGATCCCAGAGGTGCCTAAGTAAAAAGATTAGTCATCTGAAGACCCTTAGCAACCAAAATGGGCATGAAACCCTGACACTATGCACTGTTCCTCATAGACTCTTTTGCAGATAACTGCATTTCTTACAGACTCCTTAGTGAAAATCTATGCCTTGCAATTTGTGTCATTACAGAACCAACCCTCCTCAATCTCTTGCATCTGCACAAGACAAACAGTTCCCCAAATATTACAAGTAAGGATTTAAATTCCCATCACATAAATAAATGTATTGAAGGGACCCAGTCTTTACCTCATCTCTGCAACAGATTCTCCTTACATGTAAAGCAGAGTGAAGCACTCACATCCTTAAAGATAAACCTTGATGAGGGCTTGAAAATTTGAAAATTCATTCCTGCCCTAACCTGCTTTATCCTTCTAGAAGTTGAAGGTACATCATAAGGATAGATATTAACGAGATACAAATGGATATTGCCTTGCCTGTCTTCTAATCCCTATAATCATATGATGCTGCGATCCTTTGTTGCTATTCTGTAAAACAGTTCACTGAATAATACACCAGTATTCCACACAAAAAGTCTTTTGCTATTCTGTTAAGATGGGATGAGCAAAAATGTGTGCATTAGGGATAAACATTATTTTACATTTTCTAAATACACAAGGATTGAAATTGTATTTGTTTTTTAGTTGAAATGTTTATTTCTGAAAACGCTGCCAAGTTTATTTGACAACTATGATAATGAGACTTGACTAACATGAAGGATTCCTTCACTACCTATGCAATAGCAGATGGCCATTTAGTGCAGCTGTTAATGCAAATATAATAAAAGGACATGACATTTCTGTTTTAGAATTAGTGCAGCACTTTGTATTTTTTCAAGCTTCATACAAGTATTAGACATTCGTAATATTTAGTGGTTCACTGATATCAGCAATGAATTAACAATACCATAAATGATGGATCAATCAACAAAGCATTTAAAAAATCAGAGGTAAAGATAATAGATACAAAGTCAATAAAGTTCAAAAGCAAAATAAGTTAAAAAAAAGATGAGTTTCCATGTGATTAAGAAACAACTTCACCATTCATGGGAATATCCTACAGCAAATTTGTCAAATTCTACAATGCTAATAAAATGGGATTTAGCGACAGCTATGGCTGCAATGAGAAAGGCACGCACACTACTGACTGATTCGCATGTATCTGACTCATGCTTTAGCTAAAACTAGCACAGTCAGACTTAACAGTGTGGTGTTCTCGGTAGCAGCCCATACAGTGTACTGGTAAAGAACTCCTCCTGCACTCACTCATGCACACATTCAGATGTCCATGAACGCGCTTAGACAAAGAAAAACACAGAGACACACAGACACAGACAGACAGACACACACACACGCACACACATCCATCCATAAACAAACAAGATCACACACAAAAAAACACTTACCCATTCACCCACATGTACACACACACAAGCACCCACACATTCACTCACACATACACATATCCATTCATAAGTAAACACGATCACAAACATAAAAAACTCACCCATTCACCCACATATATACACAAACAAGAACCTACACACTCGCGTGCACACACACACACACACACACACACACACACACACACATCCAATCACAAACAACTAAGATCACACACATAAAAACACTCACCCATTCATCCACATGTATGTACGCGTGCACACACACACACACACACACACACACACACACACATGCTTTCACTTGCGCACACACACACACACAGACAAATACAAATACACACACACACACACACACACACACACACACACACACACACACACACATCCGTTCATCAACAAAGAAGACAACGCACATGGAAACACTCATCCATTCACCGACAAGTACAATTCAACAGACAAATACACATATCCAGACACACGATGTCCTACCTAACCTCCTTAATGTGACCACACACACACACACATACACACACACACACACACACACACACACACACACACACACACACACACACACACACACACACACACACACACATATCTATATAAATAAAAATGTAAATGTTCGTTTGTTCAAAATCTTAAATCTCCGAAAGTTCTTCACTGATTGCTTTGAAATTTTCACACAATGTTGCATTCGAATACGCGCGTGTTGTTATATACCTACTATTATATAGATGTCACATGTTGTATTCGAATACGCACGTGTTTTTATATACCTACTATGGATTCTATATATTTGTATACAGATATGCAATTTTATATGTTTTTGTTATAACTTTCTTACTTCTTTTTTAGTGCAATTGGTCTGCTTTAGTTCATCCAAATAATGCCTCGCAGAAGATCAAACTTAGGTTGTCGCACTCGCGGAGCGGAAGCAGTGTGATGAGTAATTGCATATTTGTATACAAATATGCAATTTTATATGTTTTTGTTATAACTTTCTTACTTCTTTTTCAATGCAATCAATCTGCTTTAGTTCATCCAAATAATGCCTTGCAGAAGATCAAACTTAGGTCGTCGTACTTGCGGAGCGGAAGCAGTGCGATGAGTAATTGCAAATCAAACTGAGGAGGAACGGGCATCAGCGAATGAGCGAAACAGACAAAGACTGGCTCAAATACGTGCCGAGGAAGCAGCAGAGCAACATGCAGCCAGACTTGAGGATGCACGGTTGCGAGCACAGCGTTCGCTTTCTGCAGCTTCAGATCTGCTTCGTTCTCCTTGATCGAAACCAGCGGATGAAATAAATGCTTGCCTGAAATACTCTACTTTGTGGCAACATGTAAAGATGTTAAAATTAACTACAAATATGCATGTCCAGCTGCAAAACGATTGATCAACTGAGATATTCTCACATCAATTGCTGGAAATTGGGAACGGAAAGGTGCCGGTTGATTTGACCTCAGGACGAATTTCATTGCCTCATAACTTCTGCAATTTAGTGATGTCAAAAGAAGAATTGGTTGAAAAAGTATTTCCCAATATTCAAACCAATATAAGAATCACGATTGGCTGACTGAACGAGCTATTCTTGTGGCCAAGAACAAAGACGTGTACGAACTTAACAATATTATTCAGTCTAACATTCAAAGCGAGGCAGTCACATACAAGTCCGTCGACACTGTTGTTGAAGCAGATGAAGCGGTTAATTATCCAACAGAATTTTTGAATTCCCTCGATCAGCCAGGGATGCCACCGCACGTACTGCAGTTGAAAATCGGTGTGCCAATTATCATGTTGCAAAATATCAACCAGCCAAAGCTTTGCAACGGCACGCGGCTTGCAGTAAAAAAATTAATGAGCAACGTCATAGAAACAACAATCTTGACAGGACCTTTCAAAGGTGAAGATATCCTCATTCCTCGCATTCCTATGATTCCAACGGATATGCCATTTCAATTTAAGAGATTGCAATTCCCAATTCGATTGGCATTTGCAATCACCATCAACAAAGCTCAGGGCCAATCTTTAGAATTGTGCAGTTTAGATCTACACACAGATTGCTTCTCACATGGACAATTATATGTTGCATGTTCTAGAGTCGGCAAACCAGACAATCTCTATATCTGCACAGACAATGGAACAACAAAAAATATTGTATACCCACAAGCATTGTGAAATTAAACATATTAGAAACATGCTTTCTCTTTTCTTTCTTTTCCATTTAACCCTTTTGAGCCACAGCAAAGCGTGGCAGGTACAGCTAGTCTATTCATAAATAAACAAGATCACACACATAAAAACACTCACCCATTCACCCACATGTATACACACAAAAGAACCCAAACACTCACACAGGCACACACACACACACACACACACACACACACACTTCCATTCATAAACAAACAAGATCACACACATAAAAGCAATCACTCATTTACCCAGATTTATACACAACATGCGTGCACAAACATGAGCATGCACACACACGTACACACACACACACACACACACACACACACACACACACACACACACACACACACACACACACTCATCTAAAGATATGCAAATGCACACACAAATCTGTTCATTAACAAACAAGACAATGCACTTGGAAACACATGTCTATTCACCTACATGTACACTTCAATAGACACATACACATATCCAGGCACACCATTCCCTACCGCACAAGCAGACACACACACACACACACACACACACACACACACACACACACACACACACACACACACACACACATAAGCTCACACACACACATACACAAGCTCGCACACACACACACACACACACACACACACACACACACACACATGCATGCACAGACACGTGCATACATACATTAATGCAGCTTTATTTGTGTACCTACAGATGTGAACACAGGGATCCACTGAGATATGCACATTAACACCCCTCCACCCCCCATGTGTTGACTGAATTTACCTGCACTATGACTGATTCTATAGGAGAGAATGATTGACCTCTGCCTTTTGGCAATGTTCACTTTTTCTCCAATATTGAGAATTTACACTGCCATGTGACGAGTCCTTTGAGAGTGTAACTCTGTCATTTCTGGGGAAAAGCACATGGCCAATTAATTTTACTTGCTCCCCTGGATTGCAGCACTAGAATGCAAATCACTATGCAAGACTGCCTTACAATTTGAAGCTCTTACTAGCAGGAATCCTCTGCAGTAGGGTAGTGTATAAATCAGAAGCTTACTATGAGTAGAAAATGGCCCTGTTGGGACTTTAATCTTATAGCAAGCCTTTCTGAAGATAGCATTTGACTTTAATCATATATTTTAATTCAAAGAAGTTTATTAAAAATTAAGATCTGAAAAATGTATCAAGTTTTTAAGCTCTTGTAATAGCAGTGACTTAGACATTGAAAAAGGAATAAGGTCATTATCAGAGATGAACTCCAAACTTCCAAGTAGTATGAATAATACTTGTACTGCTGGTCTGGTTAATGAAACTACAGAAACATTTGATTGTACTCCATTTATTCTGTGTCCTAATTTCCTTTGCTTTACATATGAATTATTACTCATTTCCAAATCCCCAAATCCAGTTCATATTTTGGAAAGGCTCAGAAAGAATTGAGCATGTCTAGAGATTTCTGAGAAATGGAGGGATACGGACAATGGAAAAAATATTTGACTACCAAGATAGTTGGAAGCAATCATTACCACACAGTCTGCAAACTAATATGGTATTAATGACTTTCAATAACATTTTAACTTGTGATCAATTATCTGTTATTCAAAGTGCTTTGAATTTTTACCTAAGTCCATTTCAGACATAGTACTTATGTTAATAGAATTGAATAGCTTTGTTTGAAATATGAATTTAAATGTTATTTTGATTGTTACTTTGTAAGATGGTGCAATTTTAAATTCTTAATAACGTTGACTCATATGAAGGTTAAGTGTTTGTTACATAGCATTTCTTTACTATTATTGCTGGATTGAGAATACATACTTTTCAATGGAGACACAGGGAGAAAAGCTCTACATGAAATACATTAGATTACACAGCATACACGTGATTATAAAATTGCAAAACTGCAATATAGTAAGAGAGATGTTGAAAATCATGAGATATGTTCAACAGAAAGTAGATAATAATGCAGTTGAAATTTTAATTTTAATGATAAAAAGTGGAAGCTGCAAATTATTTCTTGGTTACCCATATAGATAAATGCCACCAAAATGAGTAGCTTACAGGTATAATGCAGGAAGACGAACAAATGTATA
Source organism: Protopterus annectens (assembly GCF_019279795.1). NCBI lineage: Eukaryota > Metazoa > Chordata > Ceratodontiformes > Protopteridae > Protopterus > Protopterus annectens. The sequence goes on from NC_056744.1 coordinate 1,120,481,740, forward strand.
TTTCCTGTAATAAAAGTTGATTCTTTGCTGGAACCTATACCAAATTCTTTGTTCATTAGGCTAGGTAGCTTCTGTTAACATTTAGTTCATTTGCAATGCAGGAGGTATAACATTTTCATACACAATGAAAAGAATAACCTATCAATGTTATATAACACACATTTGGAATATGTAAGGGTAATCACTGCTTATTTGTTTTTTCTAAAGCATCCAGTGAGAATCCAGTGAGGAGCTCCCAGACTATTTCTAATGAATAAATCATTCATATCTATGTGAAATCCATACAAAATTCTACATTTCAAATCTGATTTAGTATCTGGCTGAATAATGTTAATGTCACTAAATCAATATCAAAGTATTAAAGTACCCCACTGTCCCATTTTTATGCACTCTCTAAGCCAAACAAAAATGTATAAAATCCTCCACTCAGACCTGTTGTATCAACCAAAGATTTTGTTACAGAAGCTGTTTCTAATGTCCTAAACTTCATTTTAAAATTACTAATGTTCAGAGCTCGAGTTTATTCATGAAATCCAATTATACACAAACAGGATGGGTTCATAACTATGTATAACAAAATCACTCTATACTGACCATAAAGACTGTACAAAAATTATAGAATGACCACAAAGAGACGTTTTCCATTATGGTCTGAATTTTATTGTATAATATTCAAATTGAAGTGAATCTACTTTAATATGTTTTTCAGTTTAAAAACTAATGCTTGTTTATTTATTACAGTATTCATTCATTCATTCATTCACTCATTCTGCATGTGCCAATCAAATTAATTAACTGATCCTTGCTCCTTTTGTGTCATGACCCAAGGCACAAAGCAAATATATCAGTCATCAAAGTACAATTATCAGACATTTTTTGTATCGCAGCAGCCTGGCATTTTGACAGGGGTGTGTGCACTTTTTATATCTCCTGTACACACACATACACTCAGACACACACTGTCAACTGCAGTGAGAACTGAACCCCCTACCTAAGTGCACAGACTACAGAACTCCGTACTTAATGCAAGCACCACAACACAAGTTTGATGTATACAAGAGTGTAGGTATACTTATAGTTGATGACATCAGCAGGCCATGTGGTGCACAACAGCTTGGGAGGCCTGTTTAGGCACATAGCTTCATAGTGTTATATGAGGCTAGTAGTCTAATAGCACAAATAGCACTAGGCTATTAGAAGTCTAGCTGTATAGCAACACCCAGGTACCCTTATTGAGCATAGTTGAATGTTTGCGTTTAGCAGAGTGAGGTTGTGAGCACCACCAACTGGCCCTGTCCATGGTGGGACACACAATATTATATATTGCACTTTATATAGTTCATAGATTCATAGGTTGGTACTAGGCTATTGGCCCGAGGGCCTATAGAAGCCTAGTCATAACAATTCCCTGGCTATTTCTTCCCACACTATTTACTTCCCTGGACCCCTGTCTAGCAGGGTGACTGACGTGACCCCTGGGGTGAATTTCCTTTCTCCCATCCAATCATCAAAGTTCATTCTGAAGAGGGCCAATGAGGTGCTCTGTTTGACATGTATGGGCAGTCTATTCCAGAGTCTGGGGAGTCTCTGGGTCAGGAACCTATCCCTCCAGCATGTTTTGTTTATTGTGATGACAAGGTTTAGATCCCTGGAGTGTGTGGCTCTGAGGGATTGGGATTTCTTTAAGTGTAGCATGTCCAACAGCTCTGGGTTTAACATGGCCTTGTATGTTAAGCAGAGATCGCCTCAGAGTAGACGATATGCGACAGAGTATAGCTGGAGTTTTTTAAGGCAGTCAGCATAGGGCATCTGCTTTAGGCCTTTGATTCTTTTAGTGAGGTATTTCTGTGACCTTTCCAGTTGTTGCAGATGTCTTGAGAGGTACATACCAAATGGGGTGTTGTATTCTATAATGGGTCTAATGAGGGATGAGTACAGTGGGACAATGACCTCCTTTTTTCTGGATGAAAAGCCCTTAGTGATGAGGTGTGCCACATAGAAGTTTTCCTGACTGTTGTGGCGATGTGGTTATTGAAGGTGAGACCACTGTCCACCTGTGTCCCTAAGTCTCTTATCACACTTTCGGTGTTTAGGGTACTGCCACCTATGTGGTAATTCACAGGTACATGTTTTTTTCCCAAAGGGGATAACTATACATTTCTTGGTATTGCTTGAGCCCATGGCTCTGGCACCAAGCATCTGTTTCTGTAAGGCCATTTTGTAGAGTATCGACATCATTTGGGGATTCAATAATGGCTTCCACTTTGCAGTCATCTGCGAACTTTGTTAGCCAGAGTCCCTTAGTGTTGGCCTATACTTCAGAGAAGTAGATGCCAAATAAGAGAGGTCCCAAGACTGAACCCTGAGGTACTCCACTTGTCAGTTGTCTGGAGCTGGATTTGGAGTCAGCTACTTTTACAGTGTGGGTTCTGTCAGTAAGCCAGTTTGTGACCTATTGAGTGACATAGGGATTAATGCCCAGCTCAGTGTTTATCTATGATTCCAGAGTGGAGGATGGTGTCAAAGGCCTTGGCGAGGTCCAGATAGGCTGTGTGGACTGTCTTACCCTCGTCCACAGCTCTGGAGACTGATTTGAAGAAGTCAATCAGGTTCAGGAGACAAGATCGGCCCTTCACGAACCCAAACTAGGTGGGGTCCAGTGCTTTAAGGTTGCCAATGCCTTTGTTTATAAGTTCCATGATAATACGTTCCATGGCCTTGCAGATCAGGCTCGTCAGACTGATGGGGCTTTAGTTCCCCAGATCCAAGGTGGATCCCCCCTTGTGGAGTGGGATAACTGTAGCTGTGCACCACTCAGTGGGCATGAAGCCTGAGGTGAGGGTATTATTAAACATGACACTTAGGTGAGGTGCCATTTCATTTTGTAGTTCATGTAGTGCACAACCCGGGATGTCATCTGGTCCCATGGATGCTGTAGTCTTAGCTTTGGAGAGTGCGTTTTTTACCTGTGTGGCCATTATTACCGGAATTTGGCAATCTTCCAGTATTGAAATGGGCCATTTAGAGGGTGAGAGGGGGGGTGAAGTTGGCACTGAATCGATCTGAGAGGATATTGGCAATATCCTTGGTATCAGTATATTTAATGCCATTCTTTTGTAGCTCAGAGCACATCTGAGCATTGCCATTTAGATTCTTGACGTAGTTATCGAATGCCTTGTGGTTGTCTTTGGAATCCTTGGCAATTTTATTTTCATAACTAGCTTTGGAGGATTTTATGAGGGATCTTAGCTTCTTACTGAGGCTGGTAAGGGAGTTTTTTGCATCCTGGGGATTTCCTCTTTTCTGCAACAGTTTTTTTCTTTTTGTTGTAAAGTTTGTTTATGGCAGGGGACCACCAGATTGGCTTCCTTTTTTTGGAGGAGAGCATCTTGGTTATATTTGGGATGGCATGATTCATGCAGGAGTGGATGTGCTCATACAGTGCCTTAGTGTAGGACTCAGCAGTCGAACTTTCAGTTCCCGTCTGCATGGGTGTCATGAAGTTTGTAACTTCTGACTTGAGTAGCATAAAGTTGGCTTTGGAGAAGTTTTTTATAGAGGTTTCCTTACTGGGGGGTGGGGGTGGGATGTAGATGTTAAGGGTGATTAGCTTATGGTCTGATCTGACCAACGAGGGGTGACCATAGGTGTGGAGCATCGATTTCCCATGTTGGTAATGACCAGGTCTAGGATATTGGAGCCTCTGGTGGGACTATGGATTAGTTGATCCAAGACAGTGGAATTTATGAATTCCAAGAACCATTGGGCAAAGGTGTTGGTACATGAGTAGTTTTCCCAGTTAATGGCAGGGTAGTTGAAATCACCCAGTATTAGGGTGTTTGGTTGTATATTAATATTTTCCAGTATGTTTAGAAAGGTGTAGTGAAAATATTGGTGTTGTTGATATATGTGTGGAAAAAGTACTGAGACAATAGTATTGTAATGCCTGGTGGTGTGGGGGGGGGGGGCAGAGAATGAGTGTATTGTAAATATATGATGTATAGTTAGATCGGGCCCTTGGTTTGTAATGTTTCCACATGTAATTTTATATCAGACAAAGGAAATGGAGAATAAACACCAGTAATGAAGCATGATATATATAGTCCCATAGTACAGTGAGTAGCTGGTTTGCATTATGGTGAACAAACTGCACACTCATGTGAGGTATACTTGTTACCACATAGGTAAGCAGTGTGCAAATGTGAGTCACATTGCAAACATCTGATAGTTCTATTTGTACTCCAGGCACGGTTTTGCAATGCCCAAGAGCATTAATTGAATATATCCAGTTTATATTTGTGGCTGTCTGCTTCCTAGGTGGGCTGGTTTGTCCTGTTTCTGCAATGCAGCACTTTGTGTAATATACAGCTGTGTCTTACATTTCTGTGTTTCTTGGTAATTCATCATTTATCTGACTATTAGTTGCCAACAACTGAAGGTCACATTCGATGGCACACACAACCATATACTATTATTTTGGGGATAGCATAGGTGAGTTACTGCTATGGCACAAACAAGGGTACACTGCTCTTCTGGGGGGCAAAGCTCAAATTACTCTTATGTCACAAACAAGCATAGCCTGACTTTTTAGTGGGGAGCAAAGGTGAGGCATGGATGCTCTTTTTAGTCTCCTTGCTCTGCATCCTGCCTATTGTTCTAAAGCTAGACTCTTTCCTTCTCTTATGTACATGTTTAACTATCATGTCATTGAACTTTCCCCTTAGGTAGTCCTACTTTCTAGATGTTTGCTTATTTCCATACGGAAATAATATGTTGTATAGTTTCTTAAACCCATATTCTAAACTTAGAGTTACAGAACATATGGATATACTAACAGTTATCTAAACACAGTAATATCTAAACACTTTGTATCAACAAACAATATCTACACTCACAAATATCTAAACACAAAAATATCTAAACTCAGAAATATCAACAAAATTGAAATTATACTAAGGAAGGATTTATACTCTTTCCCCACTAAAAGTTGGTGTATGTGATTAGCAGGGAGTGTGGGGTGTGCAGGAATCTTGCCCACCCTGCAAAATCATTGGTAATGGATGTGGCTAGATTTGTAGGTATTTTGAGTTGTACCTCCCCCTCCGCACTCTCTGCTAATTATATATATCAATTCCAAGGTCGTGCAATAGTGGTGAAAGGGTATAAATTCATGTTTGTTGATATTTTTGAGTTTAGATATTTGTAAGTTTATATACATTGGGAAGCACCAGTGCTTTGGTATATAGTTTATATTCTGCTCGGACAAGACCAGTTGACCCACAGTAAACCCTGAGATAAGATATACTTGTTCCACTAATAAACTAATATATGTGTGTATCTCTCTCTCTCTCTCTCTCTCTCTCTATATATATATATATATATATGCAGTATTTTATATGCCCTGCTAAGTATCCCTTTTTAACAGCAGTTTTTGATCTAGATTCAATTAAAAACTCAACCTGTACAGGACTTTCATTTAGGATTTCCCTATCCCTTTCTTTTTGTCTATACTCTAATATCAGTCTCTGATAGAGAAGGCAATCACTGGCCTGCAATCCAAATGTCTTTTTGGCCTATTTCCATTCTATTACCTTTCCTTCTCTGATTATTTGCTCCCAATACCTTGGTTTCTTTGCCACCTTCCTCTAGTAAATTCCAGCCCTCTCTTTTCTATTCTCTGTACCCCCAATTGCAGTCATCCCTACTGGCAAAATTTCCTTTTCTGATTCCTGTGTTGGCTTAGTTTTGATTATACTTTTTGCTGTAATATAATATTCTGTGTTTTGTAATTTCACCAAATCTTTTGGGTTTCTAATACCATGATGGGAATGGACCCCATTCCTAAGTCAAAGTATGATTAAAGTTCATGAAATTAGTATTGTTTCAATCTTTGATGTCAGCCAGAAGTGCTGTTCACAGCACTTGGAATGTGCACAGTAATGACTCCTGCAAATCATATGGAGTTACATGTATTGATAACATATCTAAATACGATTGTAAATTCTTTTTTTATAAGACCCATTGCTCCTACTACTATTGGAACTGTCTGGGTATCTTTCTTCCACATTGTTCTCGTTTCTGCCTGCAAATCCTGATATTTTATGACTAGTCACTGTGTGAAGCAATTTCAGTGATCAATGCTAGTTTTGTCTTCTTCTCATGAACTACCATATCTGGTTTTCTTGCATCTATCTTTTGAACTGTTGGTAATGGGTGATCCCACGTAATGTAGACTTCATCATTTTTTATGATGCTTTGTGGCTCATGCTTTTCAGTGTTTTTCAGCTACTTCAGTATTATGTTTGCCCAATCCCCAGTACAACAGGCTTGCCACATTATTATACCTTTCGGTATACAGTCCTTTTGCCATTAGTATGTCACAACCAGCAACAAGATGTGTAACTGTTTCAAATTATGTTTTACAAAAGCTACATTTGTATGTTACTCCCACATGTTCAATGGACTTTGCAAACCAATGTGTATGTAGACCACTATCTTGGGCCGCCAATATTAACCTTTCATCTTTTGGTTTGAATTCCCCTCTCTTTAACCATGCCTACATTTGATTCTGATCAAAATGAGGTTCTTTCAGGAGATTTCTTTACTTCTAACTATATTTATTCCTTTTTCCACATTTCTTGCCTTCTCATCTGATGCTTCACCTTATATTCTTTCTTTTGTTTTTGGCAAATTCAGTTGCTGCCTGATTTTTACCTACTTCTGGTTTGATTTCCATTCCTGTTTGATGCTGATATGCTTCTGTTAGACTAAGAAGGGAAGTCATCTTAGATTTCTTCTCATGTTTCAAATCTTTCACTATATTTGGGTCTTGTGAGGTTAGCTGATATGTATGCAGTTCCACAATTGCAGATCTATACATGTAATCAATTTCAAGTAGGCCCATACTTCCTTTAGAACAGGGAATATATAATATTGGTATGCACTGATTTTTATAAATCATTTGATGAGCCTGAAGCATCCTTCTTGTTTTTTTTGTGTAATCTATCCAACACCTTTTGGGGCCAGTCATTCACTCCAAAACTGTAAGTTAGGACAGGAAGAGAACATTTTTGTATAATATTCTGTATGACTGCTGTTATTTTCCTTAAGGATCTACATTCAAAGTCATATTCTTTCCCCATTTCTTGAATCAGCCTCCTGCCTCATCATCCAATTCTACTTTGAATTGCAGATTTCTCCTTGTGTTATGTATAAGAGCCGTAACTGTGTAGCTCTAAAATAACCGTTCAAGTCAGGTAATCCTAGCTGTTTGCTTTACTGGGAAGAACAATCCCACTTGACTCTTGTCCTCTTTCCCTCAAATAAAATCTTTCAGCTCTTTAATTACTATCCACAACCTCTCCTCTGTTTGATAAAACATATGCCTGACCTATGCATAAAACTTAAGGGACTAGAAACATTTTTACTGCTTGTATCTTTGCTATCCATATCCATAGACAAGGGCTTCCAGGTTCTCAGTCTTTTCATTTTATTTGGTTTAGTCTCTTTCTACATATCCTTAGCTGCCATAACTGAATCCTTTTTAATCCAAAATCCTAAATACTTCATTTTATCATGTCCACATAAATATGGGTACTGCTGAACCAGTTCATGTGTGAGTACATAGTTTGTAACTTTATCTCTTGTTTTATCTTCATTAATTTTATATCCCCGCCAAAAAAAAACAGAACTGTCTTATTATATTTCAGAAGACTGAGATGACCTTTTCTGGTTCTATCAGGAATAAAATTATATCATATGTAAATAAAGCCAACTTGTCTTGAACATTGTACCAGTTATAGCCTTGAATTTCTGAGTCCCTTATTTTCTTTGCCAGTTGTTCTAAATATAACACAAATAACAAAGGGGAAGGAGGACACCCCTGACTGGTTCATCTCTTCAGACAAAAGTTATCAGAAAAGAACCCTTACACTTTAATGTTTGCCTCTGAATCCTCATATATTCTTCTAATTATCTTTGTTATTGTATCAGGAATTGAAAATGCTTCCATTGTCTAGTAATCCCATCTTACTCTGTTGAATGCTTTCTCTGCATCAAGACCCAACAATAACAGTTGTTAAAATAGCAAATAACAGACCAAGACACTGCATAACTGTATTTGTACTTAATATAATATTTATTTATATGACCACCTAAACACTTCTGTTGAAATATTAATATTTTCTCTATAACATGGATTACTGACAGATACTCTGCAGATTCTCAAGCAACTCTCAGTTCATGATCAAATGTTCTTCCTATCAGTTGTTTTTAGCCGCTTTATATACAGTCTAAGTTTAAAACTTCTTGAAACATTATTGGCATATCTCTGGCTTTATTGTGAACCATGCCAGTTTCTGTCCCTTAATCAATTTCTGAGAATATTGTGGACCTCACCAGTTTTCTGTTTCCTTATCAGTTTCTGGGAAGATAGGGTGTACTCTGTGACAAGATAGCCAATTCTTTTTGCACAGTTAGCCATTTCCCCTTGTCAGATCCATTCTGTCAACTGAGTTTTTATGTGTATTTAGCTTATCGTGGTATTTCAGCAAACTTCTGTTATCCTAGCCATCTGTTACAAATGTTTTAAGTCCAAAGCATATCTTGTTGTCCTGCAAACACATTTTTTCTAGGTTAATCACACCTGTTTGCTGCATATTTCTATCTGCATATTTTGCAGGCTTTCTATCACATACTGTTTCTAAAAATATGTTGTTACTATATGGAAGACAACTTTACTTTTACACAATATCTGTTAATTCCCCCTTTTATTTTAAAAATCAAAAATGTGAATTTTTACAACACAAGCATTTCCTCATTGTTTATGTGATTTTTCTTTATCAGTTACATTAGTTACTATAGAAATCTGGTTAACAGTTTTATTGATATAGATTTTAATAAACATATATGCTATCATAAGCAAAAGAATAACTGCTATAAATGATACTAAAGCTGTTGTGATGGTTCTCCACCATTCAGAAAACAATCCACTTATCCAGTCACTCTAGTCACTATTCCAAGTCTTCATGGATTTTACAGATACTTTAGCTATCCTATCTAAATGTTCCCATGTATGGATTCTGACTTGTCTGGAATACATGTACAGCATTCCTTGCCTATCAGGGCACACACGCCTCCCTGGGAAGCAAGTCCTCATAGCAGTCATTTCCACTGTTATGTCTGATATGGCCCCATACGTAGCATTGGCTAATATTTCCAATAGCTTTCTGAGGTTTCTCAACTCCCATATGCTTTTTGCCACCCCGTATGCTGGTAATAGTCCTGCCCCTGCTATTACATTATCACCTAAATCCATATGCTCTAAACCTTTTTCTCCTGCAGTATGCATGCTGTGATTATAGAGCCATGGTTGATCTGAAATGATTGATCTAAATTGCTAATGTTTTTACCTCTCTCTTTTTCCTCACAATTCTTTTTCCTTGGGCAATTTATAATTTATTCTCATTAATGTTATTTCATATTCCACATAACAGGCTCCTGCCCATTCAGTGGGAAGCCAGTTATATGCTTTTGTGTTACAAATGCAGTATTCTCCCAGAAATAACATTAGTATTCTCTCACACATAATGTACATATTGGATCATCTTGTTGTTTTACATTAAGATTGAAAAAAATTTACATCCTTGTCATCATTACCCATATTTCCTATAATTCTATATTGTATAGCTTGTATCAGACCCTTACTGTTATTGTCTGGATGACAGTCCCTCCAGTTTGTCCACCTATATTGTGTTTTTACCAGCTGTATTGCCTCTGAAAGTCTCTAAATGTATTAATTTTGTCAAGCCTGTTCTGTAATTCATTTCTTCTGTCATGTTCTTATTAAAACATTCTTATATTATAATTGCTATTTCCTACCATTTTTGTCCCTATTTGCTGTATACATATGCTTCCTTTTGGAACTGTCTATATCCATAATGTTGGAACTTTTGCATTACCCATTTTCCCACAAATCCTACTCCTGTTAAGAATTTATAAGGACTGCTGTAAAGGACTAGCCTGTCCCTTGACGTAGGTACCAGTGTGCATACCCAGCACTTGTTTGCATTATTTATTTTTGCATATGCCATTTGTATTACTGTAAACATATTAAAATCGGGCATCCATTCTGAGGCCTTTTTGTTTTTTTTTTCTGTTTTAGTACTGACTGCATTGCTGTCCCTTGCACCAAACCTGTTACATATATTATAACTAACTGTATCAGTTTTTCTTTCCATGTCTTTTTCCATTGGGATTTTATCAACAAGGGTATCTTCCCTTCTTGATCTGTCATGCTTGTTCTTCCAAACCAGTAAATCAGCATCTATAAAACAGATAGATAATTATTTTCTGTCTTACTCAGCTCTCCTTGTTTTATTATTTTGTACTGATCTCTATGTACTAGCATGGTTTTCTTAGGCTTTTTTACATGTTTTGCTTTTAGGACCAAAAGTCTAATTAATTCCTTTACTTCAAAAGGACCTTTCCAGTTACTGTCCCATGGGCCAGTTTTACTGAAATTTTTTATCATGACTTTGCTTCCAATTTGGATGTTCTCTTTATCTGGCAATATTGGAACCTTTTTCCATAAATGGAATGCTTGCTCTCTGGCTATGCCTTGGCATATTTATTGCAGGTCTTTAATCCATTGTTGATGCTTTGCTGCCTCCAACAGTGGCCTCTCGCTCCTGATCTCCGGATCAAAAGGAAACTGTAGGGGCATCTTCTTGCCTGTCATCACCATGAACAGGGATATGCCTATTTTGCTATTGGGTATTGATCTGCTTCCCATCAGAATATTAGGTAATTGTTTTACCTAATCATTTCCTTTTTCAATGCACATATTTTTTAGCCAGTCCTTTAAAGTTCCTTTCTTTCATTCCACTATTCCATTTGATTGTGGATTTTATGGTTCATGGAATATTTGTTGAAGTCACAACATGTCACATAATTCTTTCATTTTACTTACAAGCTGTGGTCAATTGTCTGATTCTATCACACTGAGCCACCCCCACTGACAACATATGTTTTTCCATAGTGCTTCTGCTGTCAGTTAAGCTGTCATTCCTTTGATCAGAATTGCCTCCACCCATTTTGAAAATACATCTACCACCATCAGCAAATAGCAATATCTCCCTTTGACAGAGGCAGAGGTCCTGTGTAGTCAATTTGTATTGCATACCATGGACCTTCTGCCGTGGGTACCCTGTGCAACTGTGGCTTTTTATATTTTGCATTTGTCTGAAGACATATCAGACATTCATCCTGCACTACTTTACACATTTTTTTCAGATTTGGATTCCAATACTTTTCTTTCACTACTGGCCATAATTTCTCTGTCCCTATATGTTCCAGGATCTGATGATTAAACCTCATTAGTTATTTTGCTAGGTGATATGGAATGTATGGTAACTGTAGCCCTTTTAGTGTATGAAAAACTTAGAAATGCCTGTCTATCCCATTGCTTTCTAATTCGCATTGTTCCAATTCTTCTGGTATTCTCCTTTCTTCTTTAGTTTTTCCAAATCCACATCTATTTGTTCCCCTTCCTCTAGGGACTGTACCTCGGAGAACTGGAGCTCCCCTTCTGGTTCTTCAGGGTATAAAGACTGTCCCTTTTCAGCAGCTTCATTTGCTTGTGCATCAGTCAAGCATTCCCTCTTGCATTTTTATTGTTTGTCCTTTGATGGGCTTTCAGTTTTAAAATACTGAATTGTCCTTGCAATTGATACTTTTGTATCAATTTCCATATGTCCTGTAAAGCAGGAGCATGCTTTAAAGGTTTTCCTGCACTATCAATGAATCCTCTTCTTGCCCGCTTTGCCAAGTGTAGTCTCAATGAATTTAGCACATAGATACTGTCACTGTAAATATTCACCAGATGGAAATGCTGCAAAACATACTTTACAGCTACCAGTTCCACCCTCTGTGCCGAAATGTATCCTGATAATTGGACTAGAATCAGTTTGTCTCCCTTCTTTAGAGTCACTACTGCAAATCCAGTATAATATTTCCTGTTCTTCCAGAGTCGGGCACCATCCACATACACAGTCAGAATGTGGTAGTCATGACCTGCTTTTAATGGTGCCTTATCTGGCTTTTACAGATTTGTCATACAGTCATGGCTTTCCTTCATATCTAATAAAATTGGGTAGGTAATACTTGCCCCCTGTCTCTGTGTGTACATCTGTAGTACTGAATGTAGCCAGCCATTTTGAAAAAAAACAGTCTGGCTAACCCCCTCAGTAATTTTGTTCTTCTTGCTGTTTCTTAACAGAGATTTTATTGTCAAGTTTTCTGTCTGTTTTATTCTTCAGTACATAGCCAAAAGCTGCTGAATGCAGGAAGTCATTTTTCGGCTGCAAAAGTTAACCAGTCTCAACTGTCTCTCCATTCCTGGAGATATCCCATGAGGCCATGGCTGCAATAGCACTATGAAAAGTGTCTCTTTTCCTGCTGAAGCTTGTACAATAAAAGGCAGTTTATTGGTGGGAGCTATCAGCTCCTTTGCCTGTGATAGCTTATGCTTTAACATTTTTAGTGCCTCTTCTTCAATGTGACTCCACTTTAGAGCCAATTCATCTTTTTGTTCTGACAGTATTTTATAGAGGGGAGCTGCAGCTGCTGCATAATCCTCTATGAATTCCCTGTTGTATTTCATGCTTCCCATAAATTTTTGTAAATCTGGAATTATCAAAGGTTTTGGCAGCTCCAGAATTCCTTGCACCCTTTCTTTACAAGGAGTCCTCCCTGTTGGTCTGATATTAGTTCCTAGAAACTTGACTTCTTGTGACATGCGCTGTATATTGTCTTTGTTTACTTTAAATCCTGCCTCTTGCAGTTCCTTTAGAACCTTTCTTAGCTGTCATATGTGTTGTTCTACCATCTCTGACTGTATCAAAATATCATCAATGTAATGTATAGCCCTGTCATTCTTGCTCATGTCTTGTAAGATTTTCTGCACTATCTGATGAAAAATGTCAAGTGTGTTTTGAAAACCCTGTCGTAAACTAGTCATGACATATTGTTGATTTTCAAAGATAAAGACAAACCATGGCCAATCCCTTTTCTGAAGTGCTACTGTGAAAAATCCATTTGCCAAGTCTATCACAGTGAACTACTGAGTTTCTGGTTTTGTTGGTTGTGCTATTTCTGGGGCTCTCAGTGTCAGGTGCACTGTTGATTGTGTGTACTGATTTACCTTTTGGAGATCTATTACTAACCGTTAAGTTTAATCTTGTTTTTTAACTTGCCAAATTGCCAAATTTGTTGGATTATGTTCCTTTTGGATTGTCTGCCTGTTCCCATTCTAAAATGCACTTCTTCATATTGGCTGACATTTCAGCTGGAATTGGATACTGCTTTTGGAAAGTAGGAATGAAGTCCCTTGAGCTTCCTAACACAATGGGCACTTCTAATCTTTCACAATCTGTTCTTGATTTTGCCCATAGGGTCTGAAATTCTTGCTCTATGGTGTCCAATATCCTCAGTTCATCTGTCAGGGGCACCACCCTATTTTCTTTACTCTCTATGAAGTTACCTTGTGCTGTCATACACTTACAGTCATTGCCCACTTCATTTTCATCTTTTGATTTCCACAAAATGCAGTTGAAAAATCTATTACTATTGCCAACTTTTTCATAATATCCATCCCTATTATGGTGGTCCCACAACTTGGATGCATCAAAAATGTTCATGTTGCGGGATCACCATCCTGATTAAATCTGATTTCTACAGGCTCGCTGCCTACTGCAATACATGCACTATCATTAAAACCCAAAATTAAAGTTTTTTTTTTCTCGGGTCCATCTTTAACTATCTATTTGTAACAGAGACAGATGCTTCTGTATCTATTAAGACATTTTTCCACAGCATCCCCTCATCCCAAACATTGGTTAAAGGTTGAACATTGTTCCCTAACTTAAAAGATGCTAAATGATCTGTTTGGGAGGGGGGACAAACCCCTATTGTGAATCTTCATCACCCCCTATGTTTCTGAAGACTTTTCTAATGACACAAATATTGTGTTCTTGCTCCGAAGAATCATCATCCTCATCTGCTGCATATGCAGGACATTGGAATTTCTGAGACATAGCCTGTCATTTCTTGCTGTCTGGATTATAAGGAGGATTTCCCCATATTTCACTGGGAAGACATTCCCGTCGTTATATTGATTTTTTTTATAATTTCTCCTTTCCTTATTGAAAAATGTTTGACTCTCAGTACTATCATTCTGCAATTTTTGTTTTGCCTTCCCTTTCCAGTCTCCTTATTTTCTGGTTCCTTAACATATATTCCCTTCTCTATTTGCTTATTTTTCCACTTTTTATAATGTGGACACTCTTGCTTGACATGTCCAAGTTTCTTACAGAAAAAACATGTCACCTTTTTTCATCCAAGCTTACCGGAGCAGGAGGGGTTGATGCCACTCATGGTCCATCCATTTTTCTCATCCCCCACCTGACTCTAACTCTTCCCCATTCTACTGCACTTACAATTTCAAAACCTTCTTCATCAGTGCTAAGGGAGAAAATGTTATGTTTGAAATAGTTTCCATAGACACTCATGACCCTTCCTCTCATCAACTTGTGAACACATTGCTTAAATGTGTCAGTACTTTCTTCATAGATACATTTAATGTCAACCAGAACTCCTTTTACTTGGTCCAAAAATGCATGTATTAACCTTTTCCTTATTTTCGGTCTTTCCATTTCCCGGTCATCTATGTTGTGAACAATTTGAAAAGCAATTTAAAATGTTCTGCCTGTTCCAACATTTTGTCAGAAACTGTAATGTTAAAATATTCTAATAGTTTAGTTGTCAGACTTTGCCCATGTGAATATGCAAAGAGCACAGCCACCATTCTCTTTAATTTTCAGTCAAGATTACACTCATTAGCAACAATGAATGTCTTGAGACATTTTGTAATAAATACTAAAAAACATTGTTCTGAAGAATCATTCCATGCGTTGCCAGCTGTATATGACAACCAATCTTCAAATGTTAATGTATTGTAAAAAAAAATACATTTTTTGTATCATTCAACTGAGGTATTGTCTGTAACATATGAGATTGCTGGTATAGATCAGCTGTAGTTCCTGTCACTATTTGTACATGCTCAGACTTCATGCTGTCTGAAGCTTTAAGCTCCTGTAACTGTTTTTGTAATGCTGCCTCTGAAGCTTCATATTCATGTAATTGTTTCTGTAATTCCTCTACTTTTACTAGTAGTTCTGCCTTTTTTAGCTAACGCCTCCAGGACATTCTATTTTCCTTTGATTAATTCTTGTCTAAGTGTTCTATTTCATCTCCCTGACCCGACCGAGCCTCAGTGGTTGCATGTATTGCCACTTCAGCCGTTTATAAAATGATAATAATATCTTGTGCATGTTTTCTGTCTTCTATGTCATGCTTTTTTAACATTTTCATTTGTTTTTCATTGATCTTTCTCAAATTGTCTTCCTGCTCTTTGTTTGAAAGTTCCTTATTGTTAGTAATGTCATCCAACTGCAGACAGTAAATCTTAAACATTTCTGCTGTCTTCCCAAACTCTAAAACTTTCATTTTTATCTAAAAATAACTGAAATTCTCTATAAAAAGTGGAGATCAGCATTACAAAATGAACTTTTCTTTCACGTACTATAACCTGTCCTGTGTATATTTTGCTGTTTTCTTTTGCAGCACAGTTTTATGACATGTTATACAAAATTGAGGATATTTATCCCCACGGTTTATACATTCAACAAGTGTTCTGTATTTTTGCAAATATTGATCATAACACTGCATTCATTTACAAAGATAAAGTTTATCACTTTTGCTAGTACCAAACAATTTTTTGTTACTTTTAATATCACCGCTGGCTTGTTCATACCATTGGTGTAGTAATGTCCAAACTTTATCTGGTGTTTGATTTAAGTCTATTGCCACAGTATGTGGGCATTTTACACTTAAGTCCCTGATGGCATCCATGTTATTTCAGAACAAAGCTTACCATATTTCAGAAATGGCTAACAGGTGATCAGGCTGGCAACCAAAACCAAAAGCTGGAAATTCCCTCTCTGTTGTTCAACATCTAGGAGCAGATCCTAAGCCTTAAACATATGTCCTACACAGACAGACTCAAAAACTGCCAGCTATTCTCTGTCTCATATTGTCTACTAAGAGGCGATCTCTGCTTGACTTACAAAGCCATGCCTGACCCAACTCTGTTAGAAATGCTATATCTAAAGAAATCCCAATCCCTCTGCACCACATGCTCCAGAGACCTCAACCTCATTACCACAATCAACAGAACATGCTGGAGGGACAGGTTCATAACCCAGAGACTGCCCATGCTCTGGAATAGACTTCTCATACATGTCAATCAGAGCACCTCACTGGCGCTCTTCAAGAGAAATCTTAATAAGTTCACACAAGGGATCACTCCAGTGGCTCTACTTGATAGAGGCAGTGTGAACTAACTTTGGGCAGCACAATGCCAGGCACTTCTATGAGCTAGGCTTGTAAAGGCTCCAGGGCTAATGAAACCTTGAAACTGCATAGGTTAACTTGTCACATGGTGAACCTGAAATCCTGAATTCAGAACAGGTCGAAGCCGAGTACATTGACACCTGTAGTTTGATATATTCGATGTAGCAGGAGGTGATGTCAGTCACCCATGCTATGCAGCTTACCATACCGTGACATTCCATAGTCAATGGTACATGCATTTTACTATTTTGCAGGGGGGGGGGCAATCCCCCCTGCTCCCCCTACACCCCATGCAAATTATACATACCAACTCAGCGATCGCACTATAGTGAGGAAATGGGTTAATTCCCTGTTCCTCACTGAACCGTGATCTCCACTCAAAGTTCCATACTCAAATACTCAAACTACACTACCCATTTGATGTGATGTATTCGATGTATTTGGATTCGCAAAACTGCCCATTGGAAAACTGCATTTCAACAGTGTCACTCTCGATCGAGTGCAGTTCGAAATGGTGTTTGTAAACCAGTGAAAACATAGTAGTGATGTAAAGAATATTGTTATACTCTAATATGTGCTAGTTTTGCAATCTAAATAACATATAGGTTATAAAAGATGTATACTCTAAAGTGCAAAAAATACCCTCTTATACAAATGAATTTCTATTATTCACGCAATTATTTTTACTACTTTGATGAATGCCAGGAATCATGAATGTCTACTCATCATGCTAAGCCCATTCATGCCATGGGCAGTGACAATAGAGCTGTTTGTGATTTGGCAATCAGCAGTATATTTTGGGGCTGGCTGCCAAACAAGGGTTAGCAGCTGGATATGCTATTGAGTGAATAAAGAGCTTAAGTACATGAGGAAGCTTTAAAAATGTTAGGGTTTGCTGCAGCCATTATAAATGTGTATCTACAATAGACTCTAATAAAAGGTGCTGCTGCTACTGCCAGACCTCCATCTAAAAGGTGCAAGGTGTTCAGACCTGGTTTGACCTACTATGGACTTCATGAAATAGAAATAATAGATCACTACAGGCTGGATCAGGCATAGTATAGAACAAATGGTGAAAATCTGCCATCCTCAGCAGGGGAACGATGAGAATTGAGGAAACTCTATCCCACTGGAAATTGATATATGTGTAGCATTATGTATATTAGCTACAGAGACATTCAGAGAACCACAGGGGGGCACTGGGAGGGTGTCACTGGTCTCTGACTCAAGAATGTTCTACTAATTTCTCAATGCAATGCCTGTGGGGGAGCATATCTGGTTTCCACATATCACAGGGGAGTGAGCTACCACTATACAAAGTTTATCCATCATAGAACTTGTTACCAAGGAGCTCTGAGCCATAGACTGCACCCATATTGAAATAAAAGCTCCACCTGGTTAACTGAGAAGGAGATACATAAATAGGAAAGACTGATTCCATCCATAGTCAGGTGTCTGTAATACACAAGGTATCATCTATAATGTGCATGCAGCTCACTCTGGTGGTTTCCAACTGTATCTAAAATTTTCAACGAGGCCTTTTCACAAAGGCTTTCAGTGTTGGATGTAGGATGTGCACTGGAACCATGGTTTGTGACTCCCATGAGAAAGCCACACAATACCACTGCAAACACACAGACTACAAATACTATAGGGCATAAATGTCTTCTACCTAAGTCACATTTCCAATGTCTAGATACATCTTGACATGACTTGCAGTATGATACTACCACCTGTGTCAAAATACTAACCAGCTGTCTCATCTTACATAAAATTATAATGAGGAAGCAGTTGCAGCAGGGAGCCCCAGGACTTATTCCATGTTCCCAGAACCACATGCAGCTCCAGCAGACACAGATGAGAGGTTAGATGAGGAAGATGCAGATGAGAATGAGCATGGTACACTGAATCATGCAAAATATTCTATGGCACTGGCTATGAGGGGAATATCACATACACTCACCACATAATTAAACAAAAAGGGAGCTAAGCACATGCAAACAATAAGAGTAATGCATGCAAACTTACCAGCCTTTACTTAGCCATGTACTGGCTGGTAACTGTGAGCACCAAAGTAAAACTTTCTCAGCAACACTAACAAAGGTGAATGATGAACCTGTAATGAACAGATATATATTTATCTTATATTTATGTACTATGCATCAGTAATAAAAGTAAAGCTAAACAAGTCAAACTGGTGAAACAAACTAGGTGAGCCGGAAACCAATGGAAGCCAAACGTTTATTAAAAAACAAGTTAAGTTAGCGCTTTCGGTGGAGGCAGTGCTTCACCTTCTTCAGACATTAATTTAACTAATTAAGACACTTTTTATATACAAATTGTGATTCAATTAAGCAATCAGATTTGTCCCTTAATCTGAGCTTAAAGGACCACAATCTAAAATTCATAAATAAACAAGAATACATAGAGATATATGTACACAAAACAAGCCAAGCCATCAACAAAATTGCCGCTCATGCCACAAAGGAAAAAACATGAGCATAATTTTGGCAATAAAAACATTTAAGTAAAAAGCATGAAATATAACAATGATTGTAATGGGTGCCTATGAGCATCCTTAAAGACACACCTTCAACAGTCACAGTTTTTAGTTTCCGTGAATGTTATAAAATGGAAACCTAAAAATATTAAAACCATCCACTACAGTACAAATGTACTATGCAAAATATATGTCCAAATATCACCATTACGCCAGGACACTAAAAGACAGCATCATATGATGTATCTTATTAGTATACAACAAAAGAATAGCGATCTGGGAACACATTGTTTCAAGCTGACTAGTAGTACAAGATTGCTAGTTGCGAAGCACAAATTCTTATAAAAAAAAGTGATGTACACCTTTTGAAATAATGCATAACAGTGATATCTTGTTAATAAAATTTAATAAAAATCATTTAATAAGTGCTTGAACAGCCACCCTAATGTACAAAAAAAGCAACCTACCAGCCCAATAGTACTTGGTCTCACTATGTTAAATAAAAAATACTAAATACTTATCAAATCATGTGTAAATGCAGTAATTTTGTGCTAGTAATTCAAGTCATGTATTTACTTAAATAAAAAAATAAAAAGTAACCTAACGTTAATTGTATGAGTTTTTATTGTGACCATTATTAGAAATGTGTTACAGAAATATGTATACAAGTAAAAAATAATAAACGTATGTGTGTAATAAAATATATATCCCAAATGCATATGCTAAGGCAACAAAGATGCCAAACTGTCATATGACCAATAATCTCTATAAAAGAGAAATAAAAATAAATAAATAAATAAATAAATGTATAACTAGATTATCCTCTAAATACAAAAATATATATGTATATACAACACTAGGTAATGACTATATCTACCAAGGATGTGTTAAATTAATATTTACATATAATTTATGTTATTTAATGTATTTATCTTCTCAGGGCCAATAATTTCAAAATGCTCATTATGGACACATATTCATTTAGACCTGGAGAAATGTGTGCCATGGTTCTTATTTGCCATGTTAATTCATCTATTTCCAAGAGTAGTTGCCAAGGTCCCCCCCTAATGTCAACTAGTCTTTGTTGTAATATAAAAAATTTAAACTTGTGACTGGGCTGTTCTATTATGTGCCTGGCCAGTGTGTTATTTAAATCACCTTTATTTATAGCATATTGATGTTCATATATACGCTGTTTTATTTTTCTCTCAGTTTTACCAATATAAAATGCAACGCATTGGTCACAGCAACCTGCATAAACAAAACTCTTAGTTTCACAGTTGAATTTACCATTGCAATGATAGGTCTTTTCCCTTATTATAACTTTGTTGTTAGTTAATATATGTCTGCATTGCTGACATGACCCACATTTAAACATGCCTTGTGTTTTTTTTCTGGTTAGATTTCCTCCTTCTGAAAACCCTGCTGATTGACAGAATTATGCCTACTATCATTGTTATTTGATGTGCCATGTTGTTGAGGTAGATTATTGCCCTGAGCATTATTATTATTATTATTACGTCTTTCACTGTGCCGTAGGGGTTGGTCTTCTCCCCTATGGGTAGTGGGTTCACTATGGTTAGAGTTGTTCATCCCTTCTACTAATAATAAATGTCAACTTATGCAGGCTATGTTTATTAACACATAAACCCTGGATGAAGCTAGTATCAATTTTTTGGACATCAGTCTAAGTAAAGATACAACGAATTCTAGACATAAGAGTACTATTTTCAGAAAACCCACTTATTCTAATGCTTTTTTGCATTTTACTAGTAGCCATCCCTACCATCAAAAAAGAGCCGTTGTTAAAGGGCAGATGGTTAGGGCAGCTAGAATGGTCTCTGAAGACATCGATTTTGCTAATGAATGTCAACTTATGCAGGCTGTGTTTATTAGCAGAGGCTATCCCCAATTCCTAGTGGCGAAGATTTTTCTGGAGGTTAGTCACAAGCATAGTATTGGATATTTTAGACCTCTCTTACTTAGCTGCTCAGCACAACATATTGAGACCACTAATGATGAACAAAATACTTCTGTGTGTATGGGGGAACATAGTTATAGGACTAGTTTCCTATGTACTTATTCTTTTGAACATTCTAGCATAAGGGAAATGTTGAACAAAAACTGGTCCATTATTATGGAAGACAGTGGACTATCTAAAATCCTAGAGGACTAGCCCAGAATAACATATAAGAGAGGTGATAATCTTAAATCCCTGTTAGAAAGAAGGAGGAAATCTAACCAGAAAAAAAACACAAGGCATGTTTAAATGTGGGTCATGTCAGCAATGCAGACATATATTAACTAACAACAAAGTTATAATAAGGGAAAAGACCTATCATTGCAATGGTAAATTCAACTGTGAAACTAAGAGTTTTGTTTAAGCAGCTTGATGTGACCAATGCGTTGCATTTTATATTGGTAAAACTGAGAGAAAAATAAAACAGCGCATATATGAACATCAATATGCTATAAATAAAGGTGAGTTAAATAACGCACTGGCCAGGCGCATAAAAGAACAGCCCAGTCACAAGTTTAAATTTTTTATATTACAACAAAGACTAGTTGACATTAGGGGGGGACCTTGGCAACTACTCTTGGAAATAGATGAATTAACATGGCAAATAAGAACCATGGCACACATTTCTCCAGGTCTAAATGAATATGTGTCCATAACAAGCATTTTGAAATTATTGGCCCTGAGAAGATAAATACATTAAACAACATAAATCATATGTAAATATTAATTTAACACATCCTTGGTAGATATAGTCATTACCTAGTGTTGTATATACATATATCTTTTTGTATTGAGAGGATAATCTAGTTATACATTTATTTATTTACTTTTATTTCTCCTTTATAGAGATTATTGGTCATATGACAGTTTGGCATCTTTGTTGCCTTAGCATATGCATTTGGGATATATATTTTATTACACACAAAAGTTTATTATTTTTTACTTGTATACATATTTCTGTAACACATTTCTAATAATGGTCACAATAAAAACTCATACAATTAATGTTAGGTTATTTTTTATTTTTTATTTAAGTAAATACATGACTTGAATTACTAGTACGAAATTACTGCATTTACACACAATTTTATAAGTATTTAGTATTTTTTTTTTAACATAGTGAGACCAAGTACTATTGGGCTGGTAGGTTGCATTTTTGTACATTAGGGCGGCTGTTCAAGCACTTATTAAATGATTTTTATTAAATTTTATTAAGAAAATATCACTGTTATGCATTATTTCAAAAGGTGTACATCACCTTTTCTTTATAAAAATTTGCGCTTCGCAACTAGCGATCTTGTACTACTAGTCAGCTTGAAACAATGTGTTCCCAGATCGCTATTCTTTTGTTGTATACTAATAAGATACATCATATGATGCTCTCTTTTAGTGTCCTGGCATAATGGTGATATTTGGACATTTATTTTGCATAGTAAATTTGTACTGCAGTGGATGGTTTTAATATTTTTAGGTTTCCGTTTTATAGCATTCACGGAAACTAAAAACTTTGACTGTTGAAGGTGTGTCTTTAAGGATGCTCATAGGCACCCATTACAATCATTGTTATATTTAATGTTTTTTTCTTAAATGTTTTTATTGCCAAAATTATGCTCATGTTTTTTCCTTTGTGGCATGAGCGGCAATTTTGTTGATGGCTTGGCTTGTTTTGTGTACATATATATCTCTATGTATTCTTGTTTATTTATGTATTTTAGATTGTGGTCCTTTAAGCTCAGATTAAGGGACGAATCTGATTGCTTAATTGAATCACAGTTTATATATAAAAAGTGTCTTAATTAGTTAAATTAATGTCTGAAGAAGGTGAAGCACTGTCTCCACCGAAAGCGCTAACATAGCTTGTTTTTTAATAAACTTTTGGCTTCCATTGGTTTCCGGCTCGCCTAGTTTGTTTCATCAGTAATAACAGACTATTAATCAACTATACAAGAAAGTCGTCATTAACCTATATGAGTGATATAGGTTAATTGGTTCATATGTATATATTTGGCTAATGATTACTAGGGCCTTTATAATTCTAGCAACCCAAATGTGTTCCACAATTTTATGTTTTAGACATTTATATAGGGGGTAATGGTTGGTTATGACATGATTTATTGACTGCCTCTCTCCATCAGAGGGATAGACACCAGTTCAGGGATGAAATTCTAATTTCCCATCTAATGGCCCAAGTTACACTTAAATGGGGTTATGGAAGGACATACATACATCAGTATACTTTGTGGCTGGCTGCAAAATGAAGGTTAGCAGCAGAATATGCATAAGGGCATGTCATCTAAGTCCAGTGTTATGATGCATAAGTTTTGTATAGTGGTAGCACACTCCTAGATATGCTCCCCCAACATGTTGCAGCATTACACTGAGATACTCCAAGATACATCAGTCTCTCCAAAATGTCCTGTTTATGTTGCAAGCAAAATTTAGGTCTTTTGATGTAGCGCTCTGATGCTGTTTGTTTTGCAGATGTGTAAAAGGCTCATTGGTTTGGGGTCCAGGAATGTTTTGTATGGCAGGCATATTTCACTTCTTAGTAGTTTGTAAGAGATCAAGTATAGAGAGAGGGCTTTGAGATAATCCACATGTGACATTGTGTCTATGCCCTGTATTCTTTTTGTAAGGAACCATTGAGGATGTTCCAGTTGCTGCATGTGTCTGGTCGGGTGTATACTGAAGGGGACATTGTACTCAATGATGGGTCTGATGAGGGTGGACTGTAGTGGTACAGTGACTTCCATGGACCTAGATGCCATGCCCCTACTTATAAAATGAGCAATACAGAAGGATTTCCTTACTACCTGGGACACATGTTGGTCAAAGTACAAATTACTATTTACATGTGTTTCCAGATCCCTGACTAGTGGGTCTATTCTTAGGAGTATATTACTGATGACATAGTTTCCTGGGGTGGCCAGATTCCCAAAAGGTACTAAAATGAATTTCTTGACACTGAGTTTTAAGCCATAGCTTTGGCACCAGTCATTTGTCTGTGTTAGAACATGTTGTAATATGTTTGCTTCTTGGGTTGGGGGGGGGGGATTCTATCACTACTCCCAGTTTGCAATCATCTGCGAACTTGGTAAGCCAGAAACCTTTGACACTGACCTTGACTTTTGAGAAATAGATGCCAAAGAGGAGTGGGCCCAGAAAAGACCCTGAGGGACTTCATTTGTGACCTGCCTGGGACCTATCTTTGAGACAGCTGGCTATCCAACATGTTATATAGGGATTTATGCCTAAGTTTGTTAACAATGCCCAATGACACAATATTAGTGCAACCACAACATCATGGCATCCTGGACAGATGTGAGCCATACATGACAGAGGGTTCAATTCATCATTACCACCCACACTAAGTGAACTACCTCTGCCAGGATTTGCAATTTTATCATATCTCTTGATCTCTTAGCAAAAGAAATCTGGACAAAGCCTAAATTAATGGTGGGAAAAGACCCAAAAAAAGAGGTAGCTATTGCTTTTATGAACTTAGAAAATTGATAAAATAACAGGATTTTTGTTCTCGTGGATTTTCTGAAGGATATGAAGTCTAAAACTCAAATGTATGCCATTATTTAGTAATTCCATCCCCAGTGTTTTGCCAAAAAACACAGATTTTATGAGCAGCAGACCAGAAATATGAGGGAAAGAACTGGACACTCTGCAAAAATCTGGACAGTTGAGATGTATTACTGCTAGCTCCCTAAACCTAAATAGATGTTGTGGTACTACAGGAACGATGTCTGCTGAATAACTCTTACCACAACTATGTCCATAATCACTACAGCATGCCTACCACATCTGGGTGTGCACATATCTACCACTGGTGGAGCAGTAAAAGTAGTACCACAAGTAGCACAGCCTCAGCCATGTCGGCATTAACATCTGATGATGTACTAACTCTTTGGCCTGATAGATACTGACCCTCTCCCAGCAGACATTCCTTAACAAAAATACATGGTGCAGTGTGTCACTCATCCAGTCCAATGAGTCACATATGCTGCTCGAGCATTAGAATCCATGAAATGCAGTACTCTGACTATCTTTTCCAAGGCCCTGGTGGGACTTGCCTGTGCCCCCAAGATGTCTGCAAATGCTGAGTGTCAGATATTAACACACCAGCATCAGGGGGGGCAATCAGAATGCCTCCTCTGAATAACTGTAATGACACCTGTGTGTAGCACTTCATCCTCACAAATGTTAGGTGGGAGATTCCACCTGCTCTGCATGGGGGTAGCCACACTACTCTGATCAGCTGTGTTCTCGTTAGCCTGTCCATTCACAGATGGTTGCATGTCATGGGTATGTGCATGCATACAGATTGTGTCCAGACTTTGGGGACAGGATATAGGATGAGACTTTCCATGTCAGATGTGCGCTCTACAACTCAGACTGTGCCTGTTCATCACTCCCATCATCATCAGAGTCTAGCGATCTTCTAAGGTCAGGTGGTAGAAGCTGCACAGTGCTGGTGCCAGCCTCACCTGTGAGTACACAGAGAAAACAGAAGAAATACAACTTAATTATCACAATATGCTACCTAACTCAGAATACAACAACAACAGATGCAGATAAACTTTACAGTAAAGTATATATATATATATATATATATATATATATATAAAACAGCCTAAGCCCATACCATGTGCAGGTGAGTTGGTGATTGAATCTCAATGTTATATGTCCATAAACACAAAGAACTGCCATTGATAAAAGTATGGTAAGCATAAAACATAAGATGACAGCTTAAAAATATTTAAACACTACATATTTTATATATATATATATATATATATATATATATATATATATATACATATATGTATGTATAGATTTATGTATATATATATATATATATATATATATATATATATATATATATATATATATATATATATATGGTATATATATATATATATATATATATATATATATATATATATATATATATATATATATATAGATAGATATATGGGTTACATTGGTTTGGTTGACAGGTAGTTTTTTTGACATCTGCATAATCGACTGCTTGTGGTGAAGTATGCAGATACTCGATAGTTCTGCCATATCTACAATCCCAGGAGAGAGGAATATTCCCTTTCCCAGGAGATTGTGTGTTCTCAGAGTTAGTATATATAATTAGCACAGGTGTTGGGGGTACAGATTCTGACATGGGGGGATGTATTTTTTTTAAACAATATTGGCATGCACTGAGAAGCAACTCAGTGCACGCATACTAGGAAGTAATTTCTATTTTCAACATAGAGTGGTTTACCTTCAGCATGTCAACACTTGTGTTAGTCAACCAACTGAAGGTAATATATATATATATATATATATATATATATATATATATACACATACATAGATATCTATCATTTTATAATGAATAATCACCATTGAGTTTAATCTAAACACAAAGCATTGAACCAACTCATTAGCAATTACCTTTAATCATGACTAAATTCATTATAAAATAAGTAATTACAAATGTAAAGCCATACATTAAATTTGTGATTGCAAAAAATAAAACAAAACAACAACTTTTTATGTGGGAGGCTTTGGCCCCTACTCCTCGACATGGGGGATCTACCCCCTCACCCCTGGAAATTAAATATACTAACTCCAGCGTCACAAAAACTCAAAACCCTTGACTTATGTAACAACTGGTATAATGAACTTCGACTGTTAAATAATTCGACAAACTGTACCAGAGAAGGAAACACCACCATTTCATCATGCGAGAAAATGCATGCAGTGATATCTTATATAGCACTCAGATGGACAGATAGATAGATAGATAGATAGATAGATAGATAGATAGATAGATAGATAGATAGATCTATATCTATATATATGTATCTATCTATCTGTCTATCTGTATACATATACATCATACCTGGAGCATCATTAGTGGATACACTGTTGCTGTCTTCCACCTCTGCCCCCACATCCATGACAGCACTGTGTAACTCCTCTGAGGTGGCAGGAACTCATCCATCTCAATGAGTGGTAATACAGTACCAGGCTCACCCCAAGTAGCTCTTCATTCCCAAGCCACAGCCTTGCTTCTTTTGATAGCTTACCTTGCCATATCATTGTCCTGTTTCTGACACCCATCTAATCACAGTCATAACCACCCAGTATTCACATCATTGACCACCTGCCACCAGACATTTTCACTAAAGGGCTTGTCAGCTGAGTGAGGATCTAAGATCTGTGTCCCAGAGAGGCAGTGAGCCTGGACAAAGACCTCATTCTCAGCATCTGAAAATGGAGCCTTGTTTGGGACTGATGCTTATTAATATTCCTGAATCACTCAAGTTGTTCAGGGTGCTGGGCAGGGAAACATGGATTAGGACCTAAAATGCCTTGCATGTGCCTGAGCAGTACAAGCATGAAGATTCAGAGCTTTGGTTAGATAATGTCTTCTAAGTATTACTCATTAACCATTATGTATATTCAGTTACTAGTTTATTACTCCTGCTAATGGGAATGTACACTTACAGAGGTTGTGTCAAAGTGAATAGGCTTACTGACAAAGTGTCATGTGCATTTATTGGGCTAGGAGAGAATTGTTATACTTCCTTTCATAAAATATTGTAAGAAGATAATGTGCCTATGAAGACAAAGTGGACTTAAATCATATTAAACATATACTATGTAGACTTGCTGAAACAAAGTCAAACTCATTGTAAAAAGTAGTGTTATCATGGTACAAAGGGATCATAATGGAGGAATTGATTCAAAAAAGGAAATAACACCGTCTTGTTTTGGAGATCTGCATTTGTCATTTCACATGCTTCACTATTATAAATTCTGTAAGGATCACATTCAGTAATACTGTGAAAGGACAAAGGGCAAGTGTGGCAACATGCATATATTGCTCTCTAAATGAAAATTTCAGAAGTACAAAGCTCAGTGCATATGTTCCACTTTCTACGCATTACTATGTTAGCACTGAGGTGGCAAATGCTGTTAATTATGTTATTGTTTCATGTAATGCCATGGTTTTAGGGTTCAAATCTGCAGAGGAAAATATCTGCATTAAAGTAGGGATCCTCACTGACATTATTTTACATATATAATGCCACCAAGTTGAGAAATCATTGCACTGATCTATGAGTGTTTTAGTTTTTTGGCATTATCCTTTGCATGACAGTGCTGTCAGAAGAAAATATACCATTTCATTTATGTATCTTTTTTATTGTCTCAACATCTTAATGAAGTATGTATTCCGAAGAACTGCAGAGGCAGTATATCGTTTGAATCCACAATAGGGACATTTTGATTTTAGGGATCACAATAAATCTTTATTTGCTGTAACTGAATCTGAACTACATTTGCAATATAAAAATGTGATCATTACAACACAAATTAATGTAGTGGGTGGTAAACAAGATAAATGTGAGTGGTGTCACCTTCAGTATTTATACTAATGATTGTAGCAACAATACAATTGCATGTGTATGATGTTACAAATAATTCTAGTGTAAAAGTATGAGGCTGTACAATTAGCAACATAATGATTAGGGAAATATGCAGAGTGCAGCAACACAGGTTTATAAATATGACCGCATATAACTTCTGGAAAATAATACTTTTCATTATCGCAATTGTACATTGTACTGATATATGCTGTATAAAACATCACCTCCCATAAACCTTGTATTATCCCTTCCTCAGCAAGTCTTATAACATGAAATGCATCATGATCTCAATGAAAAGAAAAAGTTTTCAATTGTTAAACACAGTTAAACATGCCAATGTTTCATGGTAATGTCATTGCACAATACTGACATCAGGTACATTTTTGTAGTGATTACTTTTCCGAGGGGCTAACCGGCATGGGTGGTTTTCCTGTCACACATACCTGATCATATCTATAGGCATACACTGTCAGTCTTAAACACACTACCTGATGTTACTGGACTGTCTCCACTTGACTTTTATCTTCCAAAATGTCCATATTAGTATATTTCTCATGATATGTCCCCACATCCTCATTGTAACTGCATTCATGTCTGTATCAACACATTGCAGCATAATCTTTAAGTAATATGCTGTTCGAAGTGACACTCTTGTTTCTTTGGTTGATCTTTGTGGATCACTCTACATATTGATTTGGGATGTATTGTTTATGTCAATTTCTACCTTTCCCAACAAGTATGGTGCTGTCACATCTGTTATTATTGTTTCCATTACCACTAATTGTCTGTCGATTATGTCCTGGACTGTTCCTTATTTTCTCAATTGGTCCATGGTTTTATGTATGCAGTTTCTTATTATCACTGCATTGTTACTAAAATACATGTGAGGTATGGAAATGTATACACTTCTGTTACCTGCATATCTGCTCAAACATCAAACTTGCTTCATTATTGGACATTTGCTAACTATGTTTTATTTCACTATATATATATATATATATATATATATATATATATATATAGCAATGGTATTGAATTTCATACATTTCCGCTGCCTGTACTGACTGCAATGTCCTACTGGATCATGTTTCCTTGTCCACTTGTATAATATAGTGCAACTGTCATTGATTTACAGGGATGGCCATTGGTTTGACTCCAGTTTTAGATCTGGCTGTCGTATCCCTTGTATAAATGATGACCTTTGAAGAAAGGCACTGAAATGTATTTAGGTAAATGATGGCACTAATTTTAGGGGTGCACTTCTTTTGCTTCAGAGAATGTATATTAACTCACTCTCTCTCTCTTATTCTGGCAACATCTCAAGTTAATGGCTCTTGCATTTTGATGAGTGTCCCTGAATATTCCTGGATTTATTCCTCATTCTGGTGAGGTTTGTCCCTGATTCAGTAAGACGCTATGACTGCTATTGTTAAGCTTCCCCTGCCTGTTATGTAATCCTAATGTTGTGCCTTTTGCACATGCTTGCTTATTGAGCCTACGCTTCTTTTCCATCCTGGGTTTACATTGTGTACATGAGCCCTTGCTGCAACACAACATGGCCACATGCATGTGTCCTGACCATGAACAGGTGCTGCTTGATATGCAGCATAGCTTGGAGTCTCCCATATTCATTCAGCTCTCAAGCTCATTTCACATAGCCAGCCAAATAGTGGTAACTTCAGCATGATGTGTAAGTGCTGTTAATGAATCCCATGAGAAGACTTTATACAATGTTCACATTATGTACCAACAAGAAGTGTATACTGTTCTTTACAAACTCTCTGCATGAAGTAAATTTGGTAGGGTTCAGTTTCTTATTAGAGGTTAAAGTGATGTTGATTGGCCTGAATCATTAAAGAGTCACTCTGACATTCCTATTTCAGGTGTTTTTTTAGGCTATTTCTTGAGTATTTCTGGGGGGAGGCTCCTTTTGGATGTTATTTCAATTCACTGGGGCAATTTGCATGAAAGGAAAGTTCAAATGCTATTAGGTTTCTCAGAAAGTAGGCTGAGTAATTTATTTGGAAAGCTTTTTATTTATGTATGTATTTATTTATTTATTTAGTGGTGACCATAATTTTTCTAGAGTATCTTAAAGGTTAGTAATTTTAAAGGAGAAGTTGCTCTAGCCACTAATGATAGTGTATTTTATCAACTGTTGCCCAGTGGTGTTCTTTGTTTGATAAATGGACAAATTTGAAAACTTTTCTATTCGATGTCTACAAATTTGATGCATTTTATGAACAATTTAAAGAATATATAATGTATAATCTATTCTGGGAAGAAGTATTTGCATTAATACTTAGATTTTGTTTTGCTGTTTATATTTAAGAACTGTTCTGTTTTATAAGAGATAGAGACTTTAAGCTGAGATACAATGTTTTTGGTTAATATTCAAACTGTGAAAGTATGGGACAATTTTGATGTAGTATTATTATTAAACATTTGCATTATAAAGGGTTCAGGTGCATATATTAGTTCTGTTATTGTTAATGTCTGTACAAAAGCAAATCTGTTGATATTCAGACTCTTTCTTCGTAAGCCATTTTAAGTTGCTATGTGACGTGTGTACTCTCTCATCTGCAGTTAATTTGTAGCAAATCAGAATATGAATAGTGAGAATAGCAGGCAATATAATAAGAATACATGAAGCAGATGAAAAATATTTATTTAAAATGTGTTTGCTGGGATAAATCATTGATCACAAATGACCATTTTCAGTGTGGCTTGGATAATTTAAAGTTTAGAAGTTATTCAGTCAACATTTTTTTTAAAATACAATTCCTGAATGCATTTTTATATAGAAGTGGAGGGTACTGGAAATAAGAAATTAATCTATTTCACAAAAAAGGGTATATGAATAACTTGTATACAAGGAGATTCCAAACATATCAAATTAAATGGAATACCCCAGGATAAATGTTTTACTGCGGTGGTGTTGCTGCGGTAGCATTGTCGCCTCACAGTAAGTCGCTGTCCAGTTAGATTCTCAGCTAGAGCGTCTTCTGTGTGGAGACATGCATGAATGGGTGTACCTTCGTTGAAGGTTGTGCGTCAGGGCTGGCAACTCGGCACATAAAAATCTACTGCCAATCATTAGCGGACCGGAGTTCCGCTGTGGCGATCCCTAACCAGGACAAGCTGAAAGACACAACAACAACAACAACCCCAGGATAAATGTTTTAGAATCACACATATTCCTCTGAAAATGGCATGAGATGAGAAATAAAATAAGACTGTTTCTAGAATAAACATATTCACAATGTTTCATTAACAACAAGATTAGGTAATAGCCATGAAGAAATTGTAAAATGTATGGTATTAATTTTTATCCACTGCATCATACCTGCAGCATGGATGCAGTAAGCAAAGAAAGAACAAGGTTAGAGTTAGGTATTTGTTTCATTACAGAATAAAAAAATCTGTCTGTAGGTAGCTAGAGAATATTTTATGGAGTAAGTGGAATTTATTATTAAGTAACAATACTTTTGCTAAAGTTGTACGGAAACAATGATATGCATTTAATTGGACACTTCTAATTGTCTTATTGTAGTATATGCAAATATATGAATACCACAGATTTATTTATTCTTTCAGAATCTAAGACAATTTTTTTTCTTTGTGTCTCTGCAGCTTTGTCTTTTAAGGTTTTAATGAACTTAACTAGCTGTGGACATGTGGTTTACATTGGTAAAAACTAAGAGACCATTACATATACGTTTGCAAGTCATTTCAGTAGAATTATGATAACATGTGAATAATGCTTTGGCGAGACTCATAGCCATTACTCATCATAAGGCATTTTTATACTTTGAAATTTATGCAGTGAGGTTTTCATAATGCTTGATGGGGAGAATTAATGGCAGCTTAGATTTTATGTCACCCTTGGTTATAGTTTAAATGATGACATTGTGCAGCCAATTAACAGGTCAGAAAATTTAAATGACTTACATTGTTAGCAGTGCAGTTATTAGATACTGTTTGCTAAGTAGTCTACCAGTTATAATATCTTGAAATCGTTGCTGGTGTAACTGTATAATGAATGTTATTAATGTATAGTACTTACATGAAAAGGTAAGAGAGGTATAAACTTTTTGCCTAAAAGCTTGTCACTGTCTATATTTTTATTAACTTTTGTTTTTATTTTACCTTGGTTTTCCAATTTATTTTTATTTGGTTAAATGTTCTAATCCTTGTCTTTTACCAGACTGTTTGATTTTTTTTAATTTTTTCGTTTAATTCTTAAATAACTTGCAAAATATCTTTATAAAATATGATTGTTTTTTCATGTACAGTTTTCTCCACTACATATTTAGACTGCACATCAAGTAGAAATAAATAGTTTGAGAATGTGAAAAGATCAGGTAATGTGATTGCTAAGCACTTGTCATGGTTCTCAGTTTCTTAGCAAAACTTTAATGCATTCTGGTTTCATACTCTTATGGGGCTTTGGATAAGCTACCTAAGGTATTAGCTGATTGAAAGCATCTCTTCTAAAAGCCAAGACATCTCTGACACAAATGTGCTCATTATGAACCTATGAAAAGCAATTCAACATACCTCTCATCTTCCAAATTTGGAATTCAAGGGCAAATCCATATATATCTGGAACATCTGTCAAATATCATGGACACATGCTTACCATAACATTAGCACCTACCTCTTCCCATTTCCAATTTGTTTGTGGGATAACCTACTCACATAGGCATCAACAGAAACAGACTAATGAAGTATTTATACATTTTCATACAGAAGTTTTTTGCAGGCATACTAGGTTAAACAAACCGAATGGTGGTGCTTAATTCAGTAGTAGGGGAATGACTGATGTGATCTGTTAATTTAAAAGTGTAAAACGGGCTGAGCTGAATTCATTTGTATAGAACTGTAAAGTGATGACTGTCCTACTTGCTAAACACTTAAAAGTTTTGCCACTGAAATATCAAAGGGCATATTTTCACCATGACACACCTCTTTGAAGTGTTCTGCAAATGGAGAAATGGGGTTTATTTTCCTTTTCAGCATCTTAGATATCATTCATGCAAATTCTTGGTCAGGAAAATCAATTAATATATGAAAATCAGCAGTCAAGGTTATGTAGTTGTTTCACAAATTCCTTTCTCATTAACCTAGTGCATCTTTTCTATAGATGAAACAGTTTAGGTTGTTGTAAAAATAAACTGGAAAGCACAGCCTGCACTTTTCTGCTGTATTTTTGTAACTAAAATACCTGCTGGTTAAAAACTGTGTCTAGCCCAGGGAAAAAATTCTCAGGTAATGCATTGCAATACTAATGTTCCAATAGAGATTGTGCTAAAGATCCAGGGACTACAGTTGCAAACCCCAGAATAGTGAGATTGAAAATGTATTTGTGTGGAATGAGTACCAAATAAGAGTTTGTGATACATCAGATTATTATCCTTATTCTGAAGCAGCGATGTTACTAGGGTGAGACAAACAATGATATGCATTTAAGTGCAAACTGCAAGTAAAATTAGTAGGACCGAGTGGTGCAGAAATTCATCCCCATCATTCTTTAATAAAGCTGCAAGGACATGGGGGCTACATAAATTAATGCCAACAATGCATTGTCATCTGCAGTGAAACCCAGCATGTCCTAGTAACTATAACAAGTGGATTTCTAAACTTTCAACAGTAAAAAAAGGAAAGAAGTTTTTTCGTCCTCAACTATCGGCAAAGGGGCACCAGTGTGGGGAACTGCTCAGGTCACTAGATGAGTTAGCTATAGCACTGCAGGTCACCGGATGAGTGAGCTATAATACTGCAGGTCACCAGATGAGGTAGCTATGGTAATGTTGGTGATTGGATGAGTTCACTATGATACTTCAGGTCACTGGATGAGTGAGTTATGGTACTGCAGGCCACTGGATGAATTAGCTATGGTACTACAAGTCATCAGATGAGTGAGTTATGGTACTGCAGGTAGCTGGATGAGTGAGCTATGGTATAGCAGGTAACTTGATGAGTTAGTTATGGTATTGAAGGTCACCAGTTGAGTTAGCTATGATACTGCAGGTCACTGGATGAGTGAGTTATGGTACTGCAGGTAGCTGGATGAGTGAGCTATGGTATGGCAGGTAACCTGATAAGTTAGTTATGGTAATGAAGGTCACCAGATGAGTTAGCTATGGTACTACAGTTCATTGGATGAATGTGCAATGCTACTTTAGGTCACCAGATGAATGAGCTATGATGCTGCTGGTCACCGGATAAGTTAGCTATGGTACTGCTCTGAGATATAGTGGGGTTGTATAATTTAGCACACATGATGTACATGGAAATGAAGTCTTATTGCAAGAAAACTTTAACATCTTAGACAGTGCTGTGATTTGCTTAAGTTATATGCAAAACACATTATGCTTTTTATAGCTGCATGGCTCATCAACATGTAACTAATACAGAGCTGCTCCAGTGATATTTAAAAGTCCACAGAAATAGTGACCTAAGTGGCTTCATTAAAAAAACACTGGAATTTTCCTTTCTATTCCCTTCTTTTACTTTACTTAGAAATGTGCCATTCTCTGTCCTTAATCGTTGCCACTTGCCTGCTTCTTTTAACAATACAAGCATGCCATTCTACCTATCCATACCCTATAAAGTCTACTTCTTAAGGCATACACAGAATTAGCTGTGCATCTGTAAACAGACAGATAGCCGGGCAAGCAGAAAGATGTACAGAGGGACCGACTCTCAAATGTGCACACATACACACACAGACATTTGCACATACTTCCTGATATCCTAACTTTGAGCAGTAATTTTGTAAGAACTAAACACTAGAAATACTTTGAATTTCACTGTAAATAATAAATATCTTGGGCAAATAAATCTACTTATATGCTAAAACTGTTCACTTAGTGGTTAAAAAACATAAATGTAGATTTATGCAGCGAGAACTCCCTCAGAACACAGGCCATATGCTCCATATACTGAAGGTTTGTAATACTTGGCTTGGGCATCATCTGAAGTCAGACATGAATGAAACAGATTTATGTTCTACCATACCTCTCAACTGTATAGATTTTTGTAGAAAGACCAGATTTTTGCCTTATATTTTTCATCCATTCCTCATAAAATTTGTAATTGTCTGGTAAATCACTGAGGATTAAAGCCAGTAAATAAAGATACGTATATGTCTCAGACTTTATGTCATTCAGAAATCAATGTTGACACAAAACCTGTTATTCTAGCAACTTTCTAAGTTTATAAAACAAATATTCCAAATATGTCCCTTTTTTTTGTCTTCTCCCCACATTATTTTAGGCTTTGTCGAGATTTCTTACTGTAAAAGGTTGAGAGATATTTTCTAGACCAATGTTTCTCATGTTCTATTAAAGAAGCGAGTGCCTAGCCATATTTATTGTACTTTTACTTGCAGTTTCCATTCTAATATTGTGAAACACAGAGCCATGACTAGAGCAGGATGAAGGCAACAGCTTTCATGGGTGCAAGCTATAAGGTAATGCGATCAGCAGGTGCTGATAGCTAGAGGACATCAGGGCTTCATAAATGATTGCAGATATTACATGTGCAGCATGGCTAAAGCACTTGAAGTGATGTAGCAACTGTAGCTGACTTTGAGCTTGTGAATTTATTGCTACAAATAAATGGTTTTATACATGCTGTAATTTTTTTTTTTAAGGGAATCAGATTGTGAGTACCAAAGTGTGCAGGAATCAACAACAGGTATCAAGGCTGACGTGAGATGTACATATCCAAGAATGTAGCATTTCACTGAATCTTGAAACAAATAGGATATTCACTAGTTTACACAATGTGCACTGTTGAGTAAAAGCCTGCTTTCAACAGCATTGCATTCGGATTCACTAATACTGCTATTTCGTAGACTTTCAAAATATATGAAGAATTTGAAAATTACATGATAGACATTTTCCAGGGCATCTTTCAAATAATGACTGCCACAAGGCATCCCATAATTTCTATATTCAAATAACGTAATAAGGCCCTAGTACATAATTGGTATAAGACTGTTTTATATGCACCCATGCATCTCTTCCTGTGTCTGTGCTTTGGTTTGTGTGTTTGCTTCTGTTACCCGGTCTTCTTCCTGTATACCTGCCACAAAACTTTCCAACATTAGCTTTTACACACTAGCTTCTTTCCTACATATGAAGAAAAGTGATTCCCCCTCATTTTCTATTTTAGATGCACCCTTGTGCATTTCTCTCTGCTTGCTCTTCTTCTCTTTCCTCCTTTACTATGTACTCCAGTTCTTTCTCAATTATACAACGAATGTGGTTTGCGCTTTGATGTGCTGCTCCACTGTTGATGGTCACTGTGCTCACATTGTTGTGGTGGACAAGAGTAAGTTGCATCTATGTAATACTACATTACTCATGTTAACACACTTTTACCTGGCACACTAAGCTGCCTTCTTTGTGACGTGCATCTTTTTAATCATATGCCTTACTATAATGCTGCTCCACTCATCAGGCCGCTACAACTGATTCTCCTGTTAGTATGATTCTTTAGTTATGTTTTCATTCAGTCCTACTGCTGGTGCTGTTTACGGCATAATACATGACCAATTAACTATGTGGCATGTCATGGAGAGACCCCATGAAAAATAGCATTAAACAGACATGCAGTGCTTGACTATGAATCCCAGCCAGTGTTTGAAGCTGGAACCAGATAAATGCTGTAATTGGTAGCCTAGAAATACAGGAACTCTGACTTAAGCAAATGCAGACAAGTGTGATGCAGTCATAATCCAACAGTTCTGGAGATTTAATAAAGGAAAATTCAAGATCACCTGAATAAACTCATCCTATATCACTACAAATGCTGCTACAAAGATCCTTCTCCTATCTGTGCAACTGAGCCTTGGAAACTAAACTCTACCACTCATAAAAAAACTAATGTCATGATGTTTGCATCCCCTTTCAAATACCCCCACTACCTCTATTGACAATAATGGATAATCAAAATAACTGCATGCCCTTAGTTTCTGAATACAAATACTTGGGTCTCACCCTTGACTCCTCACTTACTGTCAGAACACACACAAATGACATTACTAATAAAGTCCTGTAGTGAATGAAACTAGAAAATAAAACACTTTTTACATGTTTAAAGATTCATAGGTAAGAACACATGTTGGTTAAAAGTTAGGTCACTTTTCACAAAAGTTCCCAAATCTGAAACAAATGGGTCATCTGTTAGGGATGTATTCTCAATGTGGTAGTTCCTTACGGTAGCTAACTTCCCAAAGGATACAATAATGCATTTTTTCCCTTTTTTGTCACCTTCTGCCACAGTTGCCTAAAAAAAAAATGGACAATCAAAATAACTGCATTTCCATAGATTTTGAATACATATACTTTGTTCTCACCCTTGACTCCTCCATTATGTTCACTACCCATGCAGTTGACATTGCTAACAAAGTCCAGTAGTGATTAAAACTATGCTACAAAATAACACACTTTTTATCTCCTCCTTCAGAGTAGCCTTGACTGAAAAGCTACTTATTCCTAAGCTGGAATATGGCCCACCACTCTTGACCTCCCATTCTTCCTACAATACAAGTAGACTTTATACTATTAAAACATACTGTTATAGGTCTGCTAATCTGGCTCACCCTCAAACTCATCAGTGCCATATAATATAGAAGCTAAACTGACTTTCAGTAACTGAAAGTGCCACCTATTTACCTGAATATCTTATATTTAAAATATAAAAGGAAAGACACCCTACACACACTTAAAAGGCTGCTCACCATCAGGGAGCCAACCAATTCTCTCAAAAGCTTCCAACCTCATCACGCTTCCTGCACAGATGAACCTTTCAAAATTGTATGGGAGAAAGAACATTTTCAAGACTTGGGCCAGCTATGTGGAATCATCATCCCCATAATTTAGGGAGCTTTGAAACCTTTGCTGACTTCAAAACTAAACTCTCTGATCAACTCCACGTTGATTCTCCATGTAACTGTTTTAAGGATAATTCTGCATTCCAACCCTGCCTTTAGCTAGCCTTTTACTGAAAATATTGCACCAGTGTTATGTTATGTTACTGTTTCTTCTTTGTACTGTTTTCTTTGCATTTACTAAAATGCACTAATCATATGTAAATGTAATCATCTTTTATGCATAAATGTACTGCTGTATTGTTAATATTTATATTGCACATCTATGCCTGGGTCATGGCTGCAAATGCGCTTTGGACCAGTCTACCTGCTTTGTTATCCAAATAGATGTAACATATATATATATATATATATATATATATATATATATATATATATATATATATATGTGTGTCAATTATTTTTGGACATCTCAATTTGGGTTGAAGCATTATCACACTTTATAGTGACTAAATAAATGCATGCAAGGCACAGACTCAACACATTTGGTAACCCAGAGTTCAAAAACAAAACAAAAAATAGATAATAAAAACTCACTACAGACTAATCAAGCTAAATACATTATTTTGGCTTCTGATTTCTTCAGAAGTGAAAGACATGGCTCTAATGCCAGTCTCTTTATATAAAATCAGTATGTTATATGACCTATCTCCTAGGTAATCCCTCTGAGACTGGAACAAATAACTGCTTTCCTTCACAAGGTGTTTAGACTCCATCCTTGCTATAATATGGCCTTTTGGAGAGGTAGTTGATACTCATAGCTGGGAAAGTGGAGATCACATTAAAGAGCATTATTAATAATATTTCTTGTTAGACCAACAAATTATTTTGGAAGAAATGACAATGCAGCTGATGGAAACATACATGCCATCAGGACTCATGAAAATGCAAATCATTCGTTTTGAAGTTTTAATTAAAAATCCCTCTTTTCTTATTGAACTATCATTAGAAAAGGGCAATCAGTCCAACAGTATAGCTGACAATTGCCGAACATTGAATATATACACTAAAAATTTATTGGGACAAATCAGATTTAGTAAAGGTAGAGCAAATATTTAATTTCTACTACAAGTTAAAAACACAGATCTAAAAACATAAAAGGAAGAAATATAAAAAATACATGCCCCTTTGACTTTATATATCTCAAGTCCAGGGTTGCCTCAACTCAGAGATGGAAAAAGTCTCCCAAAAAAGTTTAATCATTGTCAGCACTCAAAAAAGACTGTTAAACCCAAAGAAGTTCTTTTGTTAGGACCTCTTGTTCACAGAAAAGTACGTGGTAGAAGCCTGTAGTAGAAGCCAATGTTTGAAACCACATTTTCCAGATATAAGCACCAGCTGCAGTCAGATGTAAAACCTTTTTTTACATCTGACTGCAGCTGGTACTTATATCTGGAAAAAGTGGTTTCAAACATTGGCTTCTACTACAGGCTTCTACCACGTACTTATCTGTGAACAAGAGGTCCTAACAAAAGAACTTCTTTGGGTTTAACGGTCTTTTTTGGTTTGCCATCTTTGTTTCTTTACCAGTTTCTTGTTTGTTCAACTCATTGTCAGCACTCAGACATGACAGCAGCAGTTATTTTGCACAGAAAGCAATGATCACGGTTCCCTATATCAGTATGATTTTAAAACTGCAGTCCTTACAAATTATCAAAAACATCAATAACTTTACAAAACACAAAGAAAAAGCATCAAGAACAACACATCATCTGCAAAAAACAGGTAAATAAACCACTTCTCAAAATTTAACCAAACACACACACACACATATCTATCTCTCTCTCTCTCTCTCTATATATATATATATATATATATATATATATATATATATATATATATACATATATATAAATATATATATATATATATATATATATATATATATATATATATATATATATATTAAATATATATATATATATATATATATATATATATATATATATCTATTTTACACTATCAAAATGTAGAACATAAAAATAATTTCTGTTCACTACATCGAATACAAAAAATAAAAGTCAAAATGTAGAATAAGTCAAAATGTCGAATCAGCTGAACAAATTCAGCAGATTCGTCTCTGTTTTCGAACAGATGACGTGATGTCCATATAGGAGTTCAAGTAAAGGAAACTCCTATACCTAACATCATGTTTTTGCAGAGGTGCAAGCTCCCCTGCATCCCCCTGTGAGGGCTGAACCCCCTACACCACCTGTTAACTATATATTCCAACTCCAAGATTACACTACAGTGAGGAAAGGGATGAATTTCCCAAACCGCACTGTACCGTGATCTGTGTATGATTCTTTGAGTTTATACTAGCGAATGCACATTGCATTTGCTAATATAAACTTTTGAACACTGAGATGTTCAGCCAGATGGAAATTCAAATATCTGTGCTTCGAGTTTTCCATCTAAGGGCATCTTGACTCTAGATTTTGACATTAAACCTATATATATATATATATATATATATATATATATATATATATATATATATATATATATATAAAACATAGATGTTGCTATTAATAACTAATTTCTTGCTTTGCATATAAATGATAATAGGAAACAATGTGAATTGTGAAGAAAAGAAATAAAAGGATCTGAATTTTTTTTTACAGAGTCTAAAAGTACAGCATTCAGAAAAATTCTAAACTTCTAAAAGCAATGCAATATTTCACTTGTTGAAGTGTTTAGAAGCAATTACATCTGTTTCATTACAACTGTTAGCAAACAGTTGACAGTGAAAGCCTGAAGCAGTGTCAGTCAGGAAGAAAGCCTTACATTTATCTTTATCTATCTGTGTAACTATATATATATATATATATATATATATATATATATATATATATAGATATATATATATAGTTTACTATCAAAATGTTTAACATAAAAATAATTTCCGTTCACTACATCGAATACAAAAAATGAAAG
The DNA here is from genome assembly GCF_019279795.1 of Protopterus annectens. Classification (NCBI taxonomy): domain Eukaryota; kingdom Metazoa; phylum Chordata; order Ceratodontiformes; family Protopteridae; genus Protopterus; species Protopterus annectens. The sequence continues at coordinate 1,120,523,013 of NC_056744.1, forward strand.
TCAAAATGTAGAATAAGTCACAATGTCAAATCAGCTGAACAAATTCAGCAGATTCGTCATTGTTCTTGAACAGATGACATGATGCCCGTATAGGAATTCAGGTAAAGGAAACTCCTATACC
>NC_056744.1:1120528133-1120710633 GCF_019279795.1 Protopterus annectens
CATTACAACCAGTGTCTGTAGATACCATAAAAAATGACTTTGTAAACTTAAACCTACTACCCTAGCTGCAGATAATCTTCCTGCAGAATATATTCAAATTGCTGCTGAAATAGCATATCCTCTTGCAATACTCATTAACAGATCCATGTCTGAGAGCACAGTATCTCTTATCTGGAAGATCTCCCACATTATTCCCATACATAAAGGAAGCAATTCCACTGAACTTACTATCATCTGATTGCCATTCTATCTCCCTTATCTAAAATCCTAGAATGGGTCATTCATAATCAACTCATTGATTACCTTCAAATCCACAAATTACTATCTAACACACAACATGGTTTTTGTCCCTATCACAGTACCACCAGGGCCCTACTCACCTTTACTAACACAGTTAATGACTTAAGAAATCAGGGACAATTCATATCTACCATATTTTTAGACTTGTCCAAAGCCTTTGAGATGGTAAATCATAACAAACTGATTGAAGTCCTCTCCTCTCTAAATCTTTCTAGCTGCTCTATCAACTGGTTTCAAAGCTATCTATCTGGACATCAGCAGGTGGTACTTTGGCAACACACCCTCTGTACTCCCCTGCTAGTTACTTTAGGGGTCCCTCAAGGCTCCATCCTTGGATATCTACTCTTCTCCCTCTTCACCAATCAATTTCACATCTCCACTTCTCATGCCTCTGTGATACAATATGCAGATGACTCTACCCTTGTATGCACAGCCTCCTCCCTAAAAGATCTACACACCATAACTCAAGATTCATTCCTATCTGTAGAAACGTGGCTTACCAACTCCCACCTCACTCTAAACCCCAATAAAACAAAAACTACTTTTCTTTTACCCATCAAGAACTCCCTCTTCTCATTTTACTTTCAATTTGGAATCCAAAAATAAAACCATTATTGCCCCAGTATCACTTACACAACTGTTAGCCATCGAAATTGACAATAATCTGAAATTTGACATCCACATTGCACAAACTATTAAAAGGGTTCACAAGAAAACTGGTCTTCTATACAGAAACAAGCAGTTCATATCTAGCTCCACAAAAGCTACTATCACCCATACACACCTCCTGTCAACTCGAATATATGTCTCCCCAATACTAACCAACCTCCGTAAAACTGACCTTACTAAATTTAAATCCTGCAACAATAAAATTGCCAAAGTTGCAACTAATGCCTCACATAGGTCAGATCACTGAATTGCACTTAAACAACTTAACTGGCTTGAATTTCCTCAGTTACAAACAACTTATTCTAGCCCACAAGATTCTACACCAGCCAGATAAAATCCCTGCTCTCAACGATATAATACAACCATATACCACTATCAGACCCCTACACTCTAGTAACAAATTGCTGTTAAAAGCCACTAAAGCTAACAACTCAGCTGGTGAATCTCTCTTCTACAATGTTATTGCTAAATTGTGGAACAAACTTCCATCCAATAATTCCTCTGACTGCTCTTTGGCACAGTTTAAAAGGCTCCTAAAATCTCGCTTTATGGAAAACAGGCTTTGTTCTCATTGTTATCATTCTGGATAATTCTAAGCTCTTTATATCTAACTACTTCTGTCATAGTTGCTATCTTTACTATACACCTCATTCTCTTCCCTCATTCGATTGTAGCTTGCCTTCTTAACCAAATGTAAGTATTGTTCTTTTGTTATTGTTTCTACTACATGCTGTATTGACCATTATTGTCCTATTGTTGAATTGGTATGATATTTGAGATGTTGTTGTATTATTCATCTTATTTGCATGTTTATACTGTTCACTGGAGTTTATCTCTCAGAGCTTCCACTGAAAAAGGACTTGTGTCCAGTCAGACTTTCCCACTAAACAAATGTAAAATAAAATAAATCAATAATAAATAAACAGGCATAGCAGAATATACATTAAAATTACAGATTTATTTCTTAATTAGATTTCACTCATATGAAATAAAGGCAATTATTTAAGCCATAACCCACGCCTGGGTGTGGGTAATGCTGGATTTACCCATGGTTGGTGTGATTTGGTCATGAGGGCGAAGCCCGAGTGGCCAAACAAAGACAACCGTGGGTAAATCCAGCACTACCCACACCCAGAAGTGGGTTATTGCTATTATACAATGACATTATTTAAGAAAAAAAAAACACTTTTCTTAAATAATGGAATTGTATAATGCCTCTGTGCTGCCCTTCAGCAGCTGTCTGGTATTCTGTGGCAGTTCTGATGTACTGTGCATGCGTATGCTTGCACAGTACATCAGAGCTGTGGGTGGAAGCAACAGAGAAAGCAAGCTCTCCGTTGCTTTTTAGAAAGTGTCTCACTATGTTAAAGGAGTTTAACGTAGCGAGACAGCTTTAAAAAAAGCAACGGAGATCTTCCTTTCTCCACTACTTTATTTAAAGCTGTCTCACTATGTTACACCTGTTTTAACATAGCAAGACAGCTTTAAAAAAGCAATGGAGAAAGGAAGATCTCCATTACTTTTTTAAAGCTGTCTCGCTATGTTAAACTCCTTTAACATAGCAAATTAGTTTCTGAAAAGCAACGGAGATCTTGCGTTCTCCATTCCTGTAAAAAAAAAAATAAAATAATAAAAAAAAAAAAAGACTTATACTAATGGAAAAAGTCCGGGCGACCAGACCTTTTTCCATTAGTATAAGTCTGATTGACAATGTGCACGCTGACCGATCAGTGTGCACGTTTTGGAATATTAATTGGGGGTCATTGTAATACGGTATAAAAGATACTTATGCATTAGTAATGTTGAAATTGAGCATCTATAGAGGTATAGGAGTGGGTTACAAATAGATAATAGATCATGTGGTTAGTCCTTTGACTTTCAAAGAAATGGAAGTGATGGAAGGAATCAGTTATGATGGAAAATGTTAACACTGTAGTTAAGAGGTGGGGTTTTAAGCATATTCATAAAGGATGCATATGGTTATCATAAGGTTTATTTTAGAATTATAGAGGTGGGGAGTTTGCAGTATCACAAATCCATGTATACTTCTAGAGAAATGCTAGTAAAACTTCAGGAAATGGTGAAGACAGTTGTGGAGCATGGGATTCTGAATGAAGTGAAAAGTTGAAGATATTAATGGTATTTATCTTGTAGCTATACAGGAGCAGATTTGTTGATTCCGTAGCTGAAATTTTATTTGTTTTAAACAAGTCTGCATTCTGAAGGGTGGCAGTTGGATGAGGTTCCATAGTTTAGCTTCACTATTTGAATATAGAGGGTCACCTGCAGAAGTAGATGACTTGGTTATAGTGATTAGTGAATTCCTTGTAGGGTGTAAAATACTATTGGTGAAATAGTGTTGTATTATGTTGTTAAGGCTGGGCAATTTTCTGTCTTGTAGAGAAGTCTGTGTGTTGTGCTTAGCTGAGAAGGGTGATGTGGTAGTTCTAATTAGTTTATTTCTGGGGTCTATATTATAATATCAAATTCTACAAAGATCAAATGTTATAATATTGACCCCGTAATGTCAAACACTGAAAACAGCGAAGGTGCAGGACACCAAATTCTTTCCCAGGGAAAGAATACAGTGGGCCATTGCTGTGGATTTGTTGTTTTCAGCATTCGATATATTGGAACGTTACGGGTTGGGTTCAGGTAAGTGTGTGATTGTGTGTAGGTTAGGGTTAGGGGGGTGGGTTAGGTGAGTTATGGTTAGGGAGCGGGTCAGGTAAGTATGCGGATGTTAGGGTTAGGGCGTGGGTCAGGTAAGTGTGCAATTGTGTGTAGGTTAGGGTTAGGGGGTGGGTTAGGTGAGTTAGGGTTAGGGCACAGGTGAGGTGAGTGTGCGATAGTGACGTACCTTAGGGTTAGGGTTGGGTTAAGGTAAGTGGATAGCTAGTAGTCTATGTAAAGTTTAGTTTAGGTTTAGGTGTAGGATTTTAAGTGTATGTGTGTGGATTGCTGTTTTTTGTGTGTGTTTGTGTTGTGTGTATGTTTCTCGGAATAGCAAAATTTTTTCCCATTCTGACTGTTCGATGTTTTCATATTTCAGTGTTTAGGGTTCGATATTATAACATTCAATCTTTGTAGAATTCAATGTTATAATATAGACCCTATTTCTGAGGGTGAGGCAGCAGTGTGTTCCTTTGTTATAGCTTATTGCAAATTCGGATATTTTATTATAACATTTCTGAAGTTTGAGCAGTTATGAGACCTGAAGTTAGTAAAGATTGAGGTAGCATAGAGGAGAGATAGCATTGAGTAGCCATAGTTGTGAATTATTTAGTCCTATTTCAGTTGAGAAGTATGATTGTTGTTTAATGTCTTGGAGTTTAGAGCGAGATTTGGCAGAGCATATTAAGATCATGTCATCAGCATATTGAACTAGGATAGCATGTTTTATAGCAGTGCAGACAGCATTGATGAATATGTTGAAAAGTATCAGGCTTTGTATAGATCCTTGTGGAATACTAATAGTTATAGGTAAGAATATGGACAGTTTTTTAGCATTTGTTTACCATGAAAGTTCAATTGGTTTGAAATCACCACTTTTCAGGAGAGTCTTGGGAAAAGGATCTCCAAAAGTATAAGTGAAATTCATCTTAGTATAAAAATAAAGAAGTGAAAAGTAGCACATTTCAGGTAGTAATTATGAAAAGTCAGTATTCAGTTTCAAAGGGATACATACATTGCATAATCAGTGAGAGATCAGAAATATTAGATAATGGTTTTCAGCTCTTCATTGATCCAAACTAAAAGCTGTTACTTTATAATTGGTCTACTGATTTTCATTTCAGCATGAGTGTTTTTATTGGCTTGTACATATTTTCAGATATGTTAATCTTTGTACTTAGATTTTGATTGGTTTATTCTGAATTACATTGAACCTTTTTAAATGTTTTTTATTGTATTTTGATGATTTAAATAAGCAACACCTTTGGTGTAAAAGCGCTCATATTTTATTAAAGTTTCTTTTTATATGTTTAGTCATATGTGCATCCTCAGTCTTTTGCTTGGGAATTTTAACAGCTATATGGCTTTTTGATTTGACTTTCTACTCCCTCAACTATCTCTCTACTGGGCAAAACAATTGTTATGAATGCTTTGGTAGTATTCAGGCCAGGTAGTGTGAAATAGTAGGTGGTATCATACAATTCTGCGAAATGCCACGTCTCAGTTTATCTCTTGTTGTTTACCACATCCTAGTAGCTACTATCTCATTTGTCTGTGCTTCGACTGATTTCCCCTTACAGATTTATAATCTTCTAACTGGTTCCTTTACAGTGATATAATTGAAGAACATGTTTGTCTCTGTTAAGAGATTCCCATCTTCTGTTATTTCTCACAAAACTGATCAGCTTCAGCAGATCAAAAGCAAATAGTTTTTCCTCTTTGCTATATGTAAGAAGAGAATGAATGCTGCTTCTTTCCTCTGTCAATTCACTGACCCTGTCATTAGGTGCTTTGATCTCCCTAGTCACTGCCATGGTTGCAGATGTAACATCTCCCATTTCTATCTATCTCCTCTACGCAGTTACCTTCTTCCTAACTCCTTATCTAGCCATCTTATTTAGCCATAAGGGTATCTTCATCTCTTTTGCTCTGCTTTGGTTTTCTTTCTGCATTACATCTATCACCATCACCTTTATCTTTTCCCTACATTTCACCAGAAGTCACTGACACTCTTAATTCTGTGACAGTCCCACATCCATCCACTATCCTCAACCCCATTTTCTCATTTTTACAGATGGGTTGGGATGTCACTTCATCTCGAGCCAAGGTTTACACTGCCGGATGGTACCACGGCAGGACATTTCCACACTTCCAGTATTATTTTTTCTCCAGTTTTTATAAATTCATGGTCTAGAATGCAAAATGTGTGGCTTTGTGTGTGGGCCTCACACTTTACACTAGTTAAGCCACAACATAATGTTATCAGTGTGTTATCTTAATATTTCATTATGTCCATTTCCCTGAAATTGCTCAACACTGCAGATAGGATCCTAGAAATCTCTCAGTATCTGCAGTTTCTATCAGTTCTTTGAGTGCTACCATCTTTTTTGCAGAAAAACATACAGTTAATAACAATCTTTTTTCTGTCTGTGCCAGTTTTATCTCCTCTAGCCATCCATTTTGCTAAGAGTATGCAGTGACAAATAAATAGTACCTAGCCATAATTTCTTCCCGTTCACTCCCTCTTTTCTAACTGCTAGTTCACACACTGTACCTTGTTTTATTGCTTCTGCATTTGTCTCAAATGTCCTTCCCTCTTGGATCTCACTCTTCATCTCTTCTGTTGTGTAGATTGCCACTCTGCCCCAAAGCTTGTCACATCTGGTCCTACCTCACTGAAGCTTGGACTGACACATTGCATTGAGGTATAGTGACACTGATGTTCAGTCTAACGAATGTAGAGGTGCAGGGGTAAAGCCCACTTACTGAAATCCATGTTGAGTATTTTCTTTTGATGTGTCTGCAGCGGGGTCCTACTGAATAGTGCAATTTGCATTCAAAGAACTGTTAAGTCAATTTAGTTAATCCGATGCTATGTTCTTCCCTCTTATCAAACTTCTTACACCCCCTCCTATACTCTCTTTTCCTAGTTGTTTTACGAAGATCAGCTGCAGCTACAGCCACCTGATCATTATCACCTTTAGCTTTGCTTAGCAGCGAAGCTCACATATTAATATGCAGCTTACTTCCCAACTGTCCAGATTTGTTTCATATTTTTGGGCTATTCCTCAGAAAATGTGTGATTTTCTATTAAATTATGGAGGAATGAAGTTAGTAAATAATGATAGATATTTTGTGTTTTAGACTTTATATCCTTAAGAAAATGCACAGTAACACAAATCCTGTTATTCTAGCAACTTTCTAGGTTAATAAGTGCAATAATTAATATATGTTCTTATTTCTGGGCCATTGTCCCCTCCATTATTTTAGGCTCTGTTCAGATTTCTTGCACTAAGAGGTTGAACAGTATGACATGCATCCTTCTGTGTAGCACTTATAAAACTTTGATTCCTGTGCCAGGGACGCCTTCGAACACTGAAGCTGTATATATGAACAGTTTTATCTGTCACTGCTTTCTTTGCTTATTCTTCGTGCAGTGTACAGTGACATAAAGCCACCTTCCTCTTTACACCCATTTTAAGATTTCCTGTATGAACAAAAAATGTCATTTAACATTGTCTTAATTGTTGTTTTATGTAAGTTTGCCAGGGCAGTTTTCTGTGTCTTTTATTTATAATAATAAAAATATAAACTTTGTATCCTGCTTATTTTCTTGTAGTTTTACATAATGATTTGATTTCAAAAGAGTCTGGAAGAATGAAAGAAAATTAGAAAATGATAAAAATCTGCTATTACTAACAATGTGTTATATAATGACAGTAGTGAATATTGTATGATGTTGCTTGTTTGCCATCATCTACTGATTTTATTTTTTGAAAACCCTATGACCCTACTCTATGGACAGCAGAGACTTTAACATAAAATCTTTTTTTTTTTTTTTTTTTTTTTGCTGTTGGCTTTAAAATCATATTTTTATTGTAGAAATATAACATTCTAGTTAACATTAAGAGACTAAGATGTACCATTTAAATGAAATGTGCAGAAATACTTATGTTAAATGTATGATGACCTATGCTCCTATTAGTATCAGTTCCACATTATAGAGTTTCTGCTCACAAACTATGAAATACAGCATTTTGTTATTTTTTACATTATTTTACACTATATTTTCGTTGTTTCCTCCTAAGCAAAATGACGAAGTACTGCTGTTTCTGTTCATAGCCACAATTTCACTCAACTAATGGGAATTAATGCAAGTAGCATGTCATATCCAGTTGAAAATGAATTTTAACTATTTATGGCAGAATAATAACAGGTTTATATTTATATTAAAGTGGTCAAGATATGCTCAGTTTTTGATGGCAGATAATGCAGTAACCTTAGCTAAAGTTTGTTTAGAGAGTGTTTTAGGGACCTTTTCTGCCCTTTGTAAACATTTATTTATCCTTCCCTTTAAGAGGTGCATACACAACTCTGTATTTATAAGGTGGAATATTTAAGTAATCCAGAGTAAAACAAGTTCTAATCTTGCTATACAAGCTTTTGACTGGCCAGTACATTTGAAGTTCTTAGTATATAATATAACTGAAAGCATCAGCTTAAAAACAGGGAAAATCAGGGGCAATTTTAAAGGATGATTATTACTTTTCTCATAAAGTTTATGGAGTTCAGAGACGAAAATATCAATATAACAGTCATGAGCTATTTAAAAGTGGTTCAGTACATATGATCTCATTTGACAATTCATTTTCTTTCAGCAACGGTACTAAAATTGTAATGACAGATAAAAAGCTATGTGCCTGAGAAGATGAAATTATCTTTTTGTATTTTCTGAACCTCTGAGCAAAAATAGAAACTTAAGTGAATTAACGGTAAGGCATGTGGTACTTTATATTGAAGGCTATATCATCAGTGTCCATTTGATGGAGGTTGATACATCAAAATGGCTTCCAGTAAAAAGAAATCTTAGGAATGATTAAAGTTCCCATGACCTCCCTTCAGGTGTGGCATTCCTCTACTCCTAACAAATAGAATTATATCTGACATCATCAAACCTCACATTTATTAAACCAAGCTAAATGTAGAGATCTAAATCAAATGGGGACTGAAAAGCCAAACCCTTATGGATACCACAACAGATGTTGTTGTTATGCATATGTGTCAGTACCTGTTACAGCCAGGGCCAGTAATATAGGATGTGATAACCTGACTTATCATGTAGGGTACATTTAGATATTGCTGTATACTGATTGCTATAGGTATTAGTTCTTAATTATCACACATTCTTGTAGTCAGTCATAGGCCAAAAACCCTTATTTCTAAGATATCTACCTGATATTGCTGAGAAGGTATACAGGATTCTGTATGAGTTTTAGAGGCACTTTTCTACCCCCAAAAAACTTAAGATGCTCTTCTAAGTGCTTTTCTCAAGCAAACAAAAATAAAAGGCCATAAAATTCCACTAAAGAGGAAACCTTAGTGAGATTCAGTAAAGCTGAAAAGCATATCGGGAAGGGGATGTTACTCCTTAAAATGATCAAATTATATTAAACACACATATATTCCTGATTTGGGATCAAAATTGTGCTGTGTCCCTCATAGTCCTTCCTACAACTGCAGATATATGGTGAAAACATAGTAGATTGCATTTAATAAATAATGACAACAATTGCAGTTACAGAATTATTTCACGTCAGAATATGCATATTAATTCAGATTCTTATTCTGTCAATGTCTCAAGTCAATAGTACTAATAAAATATTTTAGAAAATTGTCCCTGGTTATCTATGATTATTTCTGGATTTATCCCCAATTCTGGACCTAACAGGTTGAGCGCTATAGCTTGTAATTTCATGAAGGTTGCTGTACAGGACCAAAGAATCACCTGAGCAAAAAATAAGCATTTAAATGAGACTGCTGGTTTTATAGATGTGGCTTGTAAATATGCAGAAAACATAACTTTTATTATTAATCGTAGTTGGTGGCGGTGAACCATAATAGAAATGCATTCCTTGATCTGATGGAATAAAATGTTTCCACTATCACAATGTAACTGTAAGAAAAATGTGAATACAGTGACAAAGCCCATATGAGTGTTTAACAGACATGTCTTTATTGTAATAATAAATGTATAGTGTAATGAGAAGTTAATGTGGCACTGAAGGTAAAAAGCAAAACCAAGAGGGGTTGTATGAGTACAAATACACTTTGCATTATAAAAAGATAATTAAAACGGTGGGGATAGGAAAGTGGGAGGAGAAAGGGATCAGAAATGTCAGTCTGACAGTCTAAAGGACAGAATGTTTTTCACTCCAATGCATTGTAATTGGTTAGGAAAGGAAGAGTGTCAATCACAACTGCAAGTGTCATTTACTCTACCAGTTTTATTGAAATAAAAAATATGAAAGTTATTCTGTATTTAGTGTCTCGTATTTTTCAAGCACATGCCTCAAAAGATTTCAACATTCATAGTTCACAGATAACTCCGTTCTATATTATACGAATGTCTTCCTCTTACTGAACTGCAATGTGTGATGTTCATAAGTAAATACAAATCTGCATCCTTCTGGGGTAGGGGTAATGTAATTATGTAGCAGTGGTTACTTGAGTTAGTATAAAACAAGAGTTGGTTTTATTTATTTATTTGTTTATTTATTTTTGAGTCACACAAAGCATTAACGAAGCACTTATGTGAAGGGAAAGCTAACAAGAAGTTTGAATTAAACCCATAGCAGAATATTAATACATTCAATTGATATAAAACAGAGCAGGTGCTGTCAACACTAACAGTGGGGGTATTCAGAAATCAATAGTGCGGTTCACAAACGGAAATAATATGGTGAGGGTGGAAATTCAGGGATGAGGCAATTCAGCAACACACAGCACGATCATATTACTAAAGAAATGACAATGGTGGGCATTTAATAAACTCCATGTAAGATTAGTGGAAAGCCTACATGGAGTGTACTGTGGCCATGTCTCAGCAGTGTACCTTGCATACTAATGAAGGTGTGCTACTGAGAGCCATGTAACACAGTTACAGAATAAGTGAAGGGGGTGTGTTACAGTGCCCTCAGATGAGTAACACACCCACTACACTGTTTTTTTTTGTGTGTGTTTGCATGGCATGGCACAGTGCTTAGCAATGGATACATGCCAGACATTTAAAAATAAAAAAAACGGATATCTTTAATTTTAACTTAAAGGTCATGTTTAAGCATAGCTGAGCATGTTTGTGTGGTGCTTAGCTGTGCTTAAATGTAACTGAGAGCTAAATAGAAAGGTATAGCTGTAGTCCACATATCCCTGGTAGCTGAATTGTTGGAGTCACAGCCTTGTATGCAGTAGGTACATGGTTTGAATACACAGATGGGCCATACAGCTTTCACATGTGATAGCAAATTGTTGTAACCATTTTTTATTTTAATTATGTGTATAGTGACCTTTGTTAACTGGGTTAGTTCAGCTGAGCCAGAAGCCCATTTTCAGTGAAGACCCGAGGAGAAAAATCTCTGCTAACACACAAGTGTCCAATACATTAAAGTCACACTCCAAGATAATATAATTAAAATACATAAGGTTAGGTGATATAAAGTAAAATAAATACACATAATACTAAAGTATCATTAATGAGCAATTAATTTCATTATATATATATATATATATATATATATATATATATATATATATATATATATATATTTTTTTTTTTAATGAATTCTGGTTTGCCCTTAGCTAAGCTCTGCTACTCACTACTAAGCCAAGCAATGCTTAAACAGGACCTGTTTTAGCAGTAGTTAGCAATGCGCAGCTCCACATAGCTGATTTGGGCACTGTTAAGCAATGCCAGTTTGAGCACTGCTCAGCTAAGCTTAGCTGGTTTGCACGGTGCTAAGCTTCACTTAGCATTTTTAAAAATGGTCCAATGGTGGTAAAGGGTGGGAAAACAGCATTATTTAATGTGAGCAGGCAGGAATACAGCCAGAACCTGTTGGAGTTTGACCTGTGCAGGAACTATGGCAGGAGTTGGAAAGGGTTCACACTTCCAGGTGCAGCGGTGGGGCATGTTGGAGTCCAGGGTCATAGTTGGGCTCCTCATGAAAGACCATGACATCCTGCTGCTGTAGGGCCAGTACCAGGGGTCAGAATACAAATCAAAGGCCTGGGACTGGTTGGCACACAACCTCACCAGTACAACTGGTATCCCCTCCACTGGGAAGCAGGTGCATCACCACTACGATGACCTGAAGTGTAGGAAGGGGGATGTCTTGGCCCAGTGGAGCTAAGATGCTTGGGACAACAATGCCCCACAAGTTTGTAAGTATAGGAAGCATTAATTTACCAAAGTCTAGTATGAATATCTGATAGACAGGCATGAATAATGGTCTGTTTCTCTCCCCACAGCTGCAGAGGAGAGAGCTCACAACCTGGAGGTCCATGCAAGGCGCCTGGCCAGGTTGAACTGAGAGTATGGTGAGTGCAGATATATCCTGCAATATATACTAAGATAATTAAGAAAGAGTACAGTAGTAACTGCCAGTAGGTATATTCTGTTTTGTGCGCACTGCAATGAATGTGTTCATAGACCTGGACTGATATAAGTGAGTGTTGCCAGATACAGTTCAATATTGATGAAAGCATGAAACCTGCTAATGTGAAGGAAAGAAACTTACTATTGCATTACTAATTTTAGGGAATAACAAGTGTATACCTTATTATTAATAATGTTCTGGTAATAAAGTACTACTGAATTCATAATGTGAAGGGAATACATCAACTGCATTCATAATTTTCAGGAAATAAAGTACAACTGCAGTCTGAATTGTTAATGAAATAAAGTTAGTAATGCATACATGGTGGAATAACAGCTATCTTTCAATGCCTGCATTATGTTAAGTGTTCAACAATATAAAGACTGTTAGATGTATACTAATCAATGTTTCATGTCACCCCGAATAAAGCTGTTTTTTGACACATGTTGTGCATTTTGGGCTGTTGGTCAAGAAATTGAGTATTACAAGTGATGTGAAGTAAACATGGGTATAATACTATGAAGTCCCTGAAGGTTGACCGATAAAGTACTGTCTTGCTAAAGTGTAGATGTGGAGCTGTACTACAAGATATAATGCATTATATTTGTTCTGCATGACGATCTGAACCTAGAATAGTAATGTCTAAGGTATTATAATATTTCTGTCAGGATTGTTTGTGTTAAACTTTGCATTTCAGCTTTATGCATTCCTGAATGTAGTTAACACTGATGCAGGCAAGTATGAAACTGTAATATCTGTAAACTGCAAATATACAATCAGTAACTGTATATGGGTCAGGTAGGCAACCCAGCACCCCAATATGGTCTGTACACATCACACATAATCCCATCCACTAGGGGTTAAATGTGTACACCTGCATTCAGAGTATTAATACACAGTTCACCTACTATTTATTTCACACATGAATATCATGCATGTGTGTTCAACTGTCACTGCACTCTTGTGTGACACTACCTATATTACCAGGTCAGACTTTGTTACCAGGTGAGCTCTAGGCACATACCAGTCAATCAACACACAGCAGTGGCTCAGAAGCTCAATTTGATAAATTATATGTATGTTGTTCATTTTGCCACACACAGATTGGGGTTCGAATCCAAGGACAAGTATTACTATATATTTATAGAAACAGTCAAGTACAACTGAATATGAATAGAAACAGTCATGTATTGTTAACAGATTTTCTCCCCACAGGGGTTACAGTTACATACATGTTTGATGTAACTGTATGAATGGTATAGTAATTTCTGTGTCCAGATGTACTAGTGTGTAAGCAGCATTCCTCAGCAAGGTGATAACACTTCATTAAATACACTGTCAACAAGTACACTACTATTCCTAGTTAATAACACAAATAAAATTATTTATTCTTGGTACAGCTGTATGCCTAGTTCATCTGTGAATGTCTGTTGATAGTCTAACCCCATGACTGCCAAGGATGGCAGGATAAGTATAAACTGTCTGTACTGTGCATGATACATATTTCTCAAGTGTCACACTGTCACGGATAGTGACCACTGTTGCCAAAACCCTTGAACACGCATATAATATCCAGTCAAAGTATGTCAGTAGAGCACTCACCCAACAACAGTGCACAGTACACCTTGGTAGTCATATATATCCACCTGACATGTAATACTCCCCTGTACTTTAGTACCTGTAGGTGATACAGCTTGGCCCATACTGTCCCATTCAGATAGCTTGAGAGGTATGTACATATTACAGAGGCTATAGGGCACTTGTATACATAAAGCAAGGGTAGACATGTAGAGTATAGAACAGTACTGTTGTAAATAATATAGCCTAAACTGTTGTTAATTTAATGTCTCTCCCCCCCCCACATCCCTTATCTGCATCACAAATTATTATTGTTATACTACGGGCATGGTTTCCTTTCACATATGTTGTTCTCAAAACCTAATGTTGGGCCATGTGTTTTATTATTGTTATAAATGACAATGGTTGCATACTAACATACCTTGTTGAAATACCCATGTAATTGGCCTTATAACTGTTGCTGGCATGCTGTTACAATACTGACCATTATTCCATTTATTCTTGTGTTCTCTATGCTATGCAATATTATCATTCTGGGTTCATTGGAACACCCTTGCATGCCATTACAACTAACGTTTAAATGTACTGTACATGACTAACCTATACACTTTGAAAAAACCTCATCAGCATAGAGCAAGTGGGTAGGCCTGTTCCTGCAGATCCACCTACTCCACCTCAACAGGCTGTGGCACCAGGTCCCAGCATGTCTGGGACCCAACCTGGAGTTGACCCTCTGCTGATCCTGCACCACCCATGGGTGGAACCACCTCAGAGGACAGGGCCCATCCCCCCGTGTGTAGGATTGGAGAGGGAATGGTCACCCAGCGACAGCTCCCAGGTATGGTGCACAGGATTGTCCAGTGTGATATGGAAAATTGACTGTGCCAGATTGAGTGCAGACTGGTGCACCTGGAGGGGCAGACTGGCCCTGGCACCCAGCCCCCAGCACAGCCACCTTTGGGGCTACGAAAGAGCAGTGATGACTGCTCATGGGTGAGGATCTCAGTTCCACTGCTGTAATCTGGGGTCACATAGTTCTCTGATTCCACAACACCCTCCCTGTCCAATGTGTTTATCCCCCTCATATGTCATACACTGCCCCTGTCTGCTGTCTTGTCTGTTTGCAAATGCTACCTCTCCTACCCAACTGACCTCCCCACATGTAATTATATCCCTTCTCCAACATTCTATTCTCTCCTTAAAAAAATGGCATCTGTCCACATAGCTCTCCATTTCACCCACACCTACACTGCCATCAATCATTATATCAATTAATCAACAAAGTTATGTCACCCACACCCCTCCCTCTGGGATGTGAGGCTCCAGATTCCAAATGTCCACAGCCTGCACAACTGTTGCTGTAGAAGAAATGGAGAGCTATGGTCCTTTCCTACACCTATCCTGAACATCCCTATCTGCCTTTCACATTGTTTTTCCCCCTGCTTTACCCCATTTCACGACTTTCCTATCACCCCCCCTTATTTTTTTTCTTTTTTTGGAAATAGTGCGGGTTTAAGTGGGTCTTGGCATCACTTTGAATTGCTGTGCATCCAGCAAACCCACACAATCCCACTTAAAGCTGCTTTAATCACCTTCTGTCTTTCTGATACTGTTCTGCACATCAGTAAAATGATCACCCTGGCAAGTTTCAAATCCAGGACCCTACCAACTGTGACATAGAACACATTAGGCCACTCAACTTTGAAGACTAACATGTGCTTCCATAACCTTATCCTGTTTGTCAGTGATGCACATCACAAAATATTCATCCCTGCCAGGTTTCAAACCCAGGACTGTGTCAACTACACCACAGTTCATTAGCTGACTAGGCCACTCAGCTCAAAGGAGTTGCAGGTGTTTTCAGAAACATATCCTGATTATCAGTGATGCACATCACAAAAATATTCATCCCTGCCAAATTTCAAACACAGGACCCTGCTAACTACAGCACAGTGCATTAGCCCTCTAGGTTACTCAGCTCTTAGGGACAGTAGGTGTTTCCAGATACATATCCTTATTACAAGGAAGACACTGCTTATAAATATAATGGGAAAAATGACAATGTTCTTCGGACTATGATACATTGATCAAACCAGTACATAGACAAATAAATGTTGATGGATGTACATGAGGGCTAGGATATCAGGTAGGGCTGACAACTGCACAGACTGTTGCGGAATGTCCACAGTTGTGCCACCTAAATTTGGCACACATGTCCCACAACTTATGTTGTGTGCTGCCATACTGGCAAGTCAGTACACATTTGGATTATGAAATCGTGACAGACAGTTCAGTGTCACACTTCATACCCATCCAATCACACATGTTCATGCCAATCCTGTGTAACAGACTGCATGCAAGCACAAATGTCTTGCAAATACACCTGCCATAGTACTGACTCTGTTGCTCAATCTGTTACATTCCTGGTGTGCATAACATTTTTTCACCCACAGTCCTGGCTTCCATTCCAGTGTGTTGCATATCAAGTACATGTTTGTTGAAACAATTAAATGACTGAGCCGTGCAATGTTAAGCAGAACTTTTTTTCTGCTCCTGCAGTCACTGCCACCCATATTAGCACCTCAAAGGCGTGTCGGTTGGGACACACTTCACAAATATTTATAGGTGTCCTAAATGTCACCTACCACTCTCTGGATGGCAGTATTACATAACACATGTACCATATGTACCAGAGGCACATGCCTCACCTGGACTGTTATGGGTACCCTCACTTTGGCTATGCTGTGACAACAGAGCTGACACTACTCCCTCACTCACAAATACAGCTTGATGTCCCACAATATGTTTGCAATCCCCAGTCTGACTACTGGGCAGAATGCAGCAGCTGCAGCCTGCAACATATGCATTAGTATGTTCAGCCACCTGCTACTGACCCACCATACCTCCCAAACACCTTGAACAGGGAAACCATACAGCACCCATACATAAAGTGGCGGTGGGGTATGGTCAAGTGACAGGGACATGTGTCAAAGTCTTCCCCTACAAACATACACAGCTGATAGACCAGCGGCTACTGCAGCAGAATGCATATTCTAATGCAAATAACATATGACACTCACATCTGTCTGTCCCCTTACTGACATCAACCCATGCTGTTAAACAGTAAAGTCCCACATAATCAGAAGGTCTGTTCAGAATGGCCAAACATAGCATGCCAAACTGTAGACATACCACATAAATCCAAACAGTGCACAGTATTTCAACCTACCGTCTGTGATGCTGTACTCCCCCGACCTCGATAATGTCCTTTTTAAAGGCCAGGAAAAGGGTCAAGGCCTACATGAAGGCCTCAGATACAGCACTGTGTTGCCATGACTTTGGCTAATGAAAATGTAACCCAGCTGTTCTGAATGCAATTAGCAAGTCTGAGCCACAGATGGGTGCACAGGCAATCAGCTGTTCATGAGCCATTACCTACAAAAGGCAAGCTGCTGCCTATGGTACACAGGTTGGTGATTTTCTCTATGATGACAAACTGCTCTATCCTAGCATTCTACCACAGGATTTCAGAACATAAAGGAGTGCAGCACTATACCAGGTATGTAATAGTATTCCCCATGTAATCAGATGCAGTTGGGGGATGTAGGTATGGGAAATAGGGATTAAACAATAGAGGTATGTGGTAAATATCTTGGAACTACATGTCATTGTTAGTCAGCTGTCCAACAGCTGCAGGCTTCCCTTTTGGCTCTATCAGCTGTGACATAGATCACAGCTCTGGGTCCTGCGTCCCCCCAGCAATGGTCAGCTCATGTGCGAATGCTACTGGATTGTGTATTAGACGATAGTGACAGTCATTAGTGGTGTCTGCACCTCTCACTCTGCAAGTGTCACACAGGCACAGTTCAAACATTGTCCAGGTGTCCCTGACTGTTCCTGATGTACTCTGGCTAGGTCACTGTGTACTCAACACCTGTATGTCATTGTCTGAGAGCTATGGCTATCATACCTGTTGACCCCCTACAGCAAGACAGCAGGTTATAGCCAGCAGTAGTGGGGGGATACAGGCTCTACCTCCTCAACTGAGTGTACATATTGAGCATGCAGCATGAGGGGATGAATACAGTACCAGATATTAAAGTGCCATAACTGTTTTCTGAGGTGTCTGGTCTGTGACACAGAGATTCTCCACAGTCTGAAATGGAACCATTACATATTGTACAACTAATTTCCAGGCATCCACATTTGTCTGGCAGAGGGTCCACATATATCAGACACATGTACACATTCTGCAAACATCTGTGTACTGTGGATGTTGGACACCCACAATGAGGATACCCTACAACACGTTTGCAGTGTTGTCTGTAATTATGTCACACAGATGTTGCTGGACTGTCCCCATACACCTGTGATACCACTCACCTATTGGTCAGATGGTGGATGTATGACCTGGTAGTGGTATGTCGCCCATAGGAGACACACCACAGTAGATGGTAGTGGTGGGAATGGACACATAACAACACAGTCCATCACAGCACACAGGGCCATAACTGTTATACCTAGGATCATACAAAGTTACTAGGCAATTGGCACTGAGGCCCGCACAAGCCTAGCCTAGAGTTTTGCCCATGTGTATGCAAGTCAGCACCTGATGCCCCAGTCCAGCAGGGACACAGGTGGTATCCCAAGTAAGTATGTTTTGTTAACCAACCAGTTATCCAAGTATCACTTGAAAAGGTGTAAATAGCTACTCTGACTGATGTGGACAGGGTGTCCATTTCACAACTGGGTGAGTGTGTGGGACACACATCTGAACCACCAAGTACTGTTGATGTCACACCAGGTTGAGGGTGTGTGTATGGGTTAATAGAGTGGAGCCTGATTTGCAGTTGTGTAGTAGTCCCTTCCTGGTGGCATCTGTGATCACCTTGTATGCCAGAGAGAGGTCACTTCTGAGGAGTCTATCTGAAACTGGGCAGAGGGATGGGCTAATTGGTGTATAGTAGATGTGTGAGGCCCTAGTATTCCCTGCTGGGGAACCTCTGTAATCTCCACAGCTACTGCATGTGCTTTGCCAGGTAAATGATCACAGGAGCATTATACTCAATAATGGTCCTTATTAGGGGAATACAGGGATGTTGCGACCCCCATGTCTCTGGATGGCATACCATTATGTATGAGGTGGGCCATGTAGAATGTTCTCTTTACAGCGGAAGCAACATGGTAGGCAAATGTCATTTTGCCATCAACCTGTGTCCACATAACTCTCTTGAATGATTGCGTGCTTAGGATGATGTTAGTATTGTGATAATATGTGGTCTAGGTAGGCAGTGTGCACTGTCACCCCAATCCATGGCTTTGGTGACTGTGTCAAAGAGGTCAACCAATTGCAACAGACATGACAATGATCCCCACCTTGACAAAGCCTAACTGTGTATGATGGAGTATGTGGAGGTCACCAATATCCTTGTTAATGAGGTTCACTATAAACTGTGCCATAACCTTGCAGACAAACCTAGTTAGGCTAATGGGTCTATAATGTGGCAGATTGGTGGATGCCCCACTATAGTGTGAAGGGGTGACAGTGGGTGTCCTCCACTCGGCTGGGACAAAGGCGGTAGTCAGGCTTTGGTGGAATACAGTGCCTTATGGTGCTGCAAGGTCATGCTTTGTGTCATGTAGGATGCATCCTGTGATGTGATAGGCTCCCATGGCCGCTGCATACCATGACTTTAATGTGGCAGTGGTGACCTGTTCCCTACATATAAGGGGAAGAGGGCAGGTATTGGGGATGTCCTGATGTACTGATGTGGGAACAGGGGGTGAAGACTCCACTGAATCTGACAGGCAGCAAGTGTGCTCTATCTACAGCTCTTGTATATCTGGTGAACTTCACCATCACTACTGAGCAGATCTGAGTGCTTCTGTTGATGTTGCAGACATATATGAAGAAGGGGAGATGATTGTCTGTAGTGGGTGTTGCCAGTGTGAACTCGGGGTTTGCTTTGCAAGATTTTAGTATCATAGGATTATAGGATCATAGGATGTTACTAGGGTATTGGCCCTGAGGCCTTTAGAAGCCTAGCTGTTTATCCTGAACAGAATCATCAGTCAGCACCTGTTGCCCCTGTCAATGAGGGATTCAGGTGGGACCCCTGTAACAGATCTATGGTATCCTGTTCCAAGATGGTGGTCGGCTAGTTAGCACCCTAACCACGAGCTCCTACCATTAATTTTTATTTTATGTAGCCTTAACTGTTTCTAAACGGTAGTAATTATTACTCGCTGTTATAAGAGACTAATATAATATACCTGAAGTCGTTTGGTGGTCTGTTTTCTGGTAAAAACTGTATTTTTCCCTTTATCCAGTTTCTGGGATAAGGAATACGAGTATCCAGGAGGCCTGTGTGAAAATTTTGTGCCTGACAGGATTCGCGCTTCTAGCAGTTGGCGCTCCTTACTTCTGTTCTGTACATCGGAATCCAGGTATGACAGAAAGTGCGGAGAATATGGATGCCCAGAGTACCAAGGCAAAAATCTCCTCAATTCTCTCCCTGAGAAAGATAACACTTGTAAAAGGTTGAGAACTTCAAAACAGCTCTGGAAAGTAGTTCTTCAAGTAATAAAACAAATGCTAAGACAAAAACTGAACCGAATCTTCACATCGACGATCTGAAAGTAGCTCAACCAATTCAGGATGCTATCCAGGTTATATCTGACCAAATGTCTGGTCTTACTAAATCTATTAACCAGTTAGTACAAAGAGTGGACACGCTAGAGCAAAAAACACAAAATAATGACTTTAAAATTAGTCAAGTGTGCTTATTGAGGAATTACAAACTAAACTAACAGATCTTGAAGCGAGAAGCCGACGTAATAATATTATTATTAGGGGGCTACCTGAAACATATGATAACCAAAACCTTATTTTAATTTGTGGTCAGATTTTCAGTGCACTTTTGGGTCCGAGTTTTACAGCTGATAAAATAATAATTGAGAGGGCACATAGAGCCATTAGGCGTAGGCAGGATTCGCAAATCCCTCGCATCATCTATACCAAAGTGTTGAACTTTCAGGATGTTCAAAATATTCTACAGTCAGCAAGAAAGCAAAAATATTGGTATGGAACAGTCATAAAATTACTTTTACTCAAGACTTGCCACACCAAATAAAATTGAATAGGCAGAGGTTAGCTCCCTTTTGTGCTGATTTAATTAAAAGAAATATAAGGTTTCAGATGAGATACCCGAGTGTCCTTTTATTTACATATAAAGAGACTAAATATTCAGCAGTACTCCGTCTGAAGCTAAAGATGCTTTTATTAAAGCCTTCAATTCTTATCCAGTGTTATAAAAGGTATTTGGTTAACTCTCAGTTTGCCTTACAATAGCGCTGTGAAGAAATGCTGTTCTTTACAAGTGCTGATATGTGCAAGTGTTTTATGCAGTAATCATTTGTTCAGCATGAGTGGTTGTTCAAGGACTATTTATCTAGGCTGTCAAGATTTATCTTTTGGCAAATATACAAACAAAGTAAGTAAGCCTTGCTGTTGGTTTAACACTGATTTTGGTGTGGCATGATTTCTTTGTTAACTTGAACTATAAAGTGAGAAAACTCGAGTAGCCGTTGGATGACTGTATGATTCTTCAGATGCCAGTAAGCAACATGATGTTCCGGAATTGGTGACTGTAAATGGTGTCATGATTAGTTCTGGAGATTATTTTCCTGATACATTTCCTCCGTGTGGAGTTGCGTGAGAATTCTGGCTCTCATTTAACTGTAAAAGGCGGAACCTCTGCTTATGATTCTGTCGCTGAGATGCTGATATGCTTCGCTTCATGAGGTTTTCACTTCATGAGGTTTCCTACAGTGACAGTTCATTGTTCTGGACTTCATTCTGTAGTTATTTAAGAAATGGTGGTATAGTTTAATATATATCTAATGTATTACTTGTTAATGTCTGCCTTAATGCATGCAGTGGGGACTGGTTTACATGACTCATTTAGGATATAAATGTTTTCTCACAGTATTTTCATGGGGTATTCGCAACTTAGTTCAGTGTGTGCATGTATTGAGTCCAGTGTTCTTATATGTCGATTTCTTATCTTAAATTCTAATTTTTACTAGTGTTGTTGAATATGCACTAAAATATAATCTTAAAATTTAAAATATAATCTTAAAGTGACTAATTATTTTAGGTATGTACCATACAAATGTTTACATTTTATAAATAATATTTTTTTAGATTTAATTTTTTTTCTGAAAAATCGCATATTTATAGGTTATAGTTAGTTAAGTTAATTTTACTTTTCATTTTATTTATGGATAATTTCATTGTTCTGGTTATGATCTCGTGGGTGTTGGTTTATGGGTTCTAACATGGCTGTGTCTTGGAAACATTGTGTGATGTATATATGTACATATTGTTGGAGTATTAGTTTGTTACTTAATTTTTATTCTTTCTTTTGTTATAACAAGAATTATTATGCTAGCATTTCAAAAGCTTCACAGATGTATTATATATTATTTCCTTCCATTAGTTTTGAGGGGTGGGTAGGCACTGGGGAGGTATGGAAGGATTCTCTTGCTGTCAGATTTTGTTATTTTCTTTGTCCTTTTTCTATTCTTATCACTGTCATTTTATGATTATAGATAAAGGAAAGTATGGAAAATATAGGAGAAGATTGAAAATAAAAGTCAGCTATGTATTTACGATTAAAAATGAGCGCTTTTGGTTTTTACAAAGTCACCGTCTTTATTTTTTTTAGGTTTTTCCTTTCTTCTACAATAGGTGTATACTAGGCCTACTAAGCTTATTGTATTATGACTTTATATATAGATTCGTGGAACGTTAGAGGGTTGCAAAATAAGTCTAAAAGGGCGCTTATCTGTCACTTGATTTTTAAATCATATGCTAATATATGTTTCCTTCAAGAAACACATTTGTATGATAGGGATTGGGCAGGAGTAAGAGAAAAGAAATGGGTGAAACTTATTATTTCTTCAGGTAATAGTTCTAGTGCTAGAGGAGTAGCGATAATTATTAAAAAATCTTTCCAGGGTACCATACTTAATATAAGGTCTGATGTAAATGGTAGATGGTGTTTTTTCACATCTCAATTTCCTAATATTAATAAACCTATTCTATTTTTAATTTATATGGCCCGTGTTCTCAGCAATATATTTTTATTGCAGAAATTCATAATATTTTAGCAACCTTTAAAGATCATTATATTATAGTTGGGGGTGATTGGAATGCTGTTATTGATCCTATTGTAGATCGTTCTAATAAATCTTCCTATTATTGGTACAATACCCAATCCTCCTCTGCCTTGGAAGATTTGATGTTTGACCTTAGTCTTACTGACCCTGTTTCTTTGAAGGACCAGATAACGAAAGAGGAGTTATACACTTATTTTTCAAAATGCTCCAAATCTTGGTCAAGATTGGACTTCTTTTTAATCTCGGAATTTCTTACACACTTTGATATTGTTCTATTCTTGGAACCGAGATCCGTCTCTGATCACTCTAAGATTTCAATAAATATTAACCCTATTCAAAAAAAATTCCCCCTCTAAATATAATAATTGGACACTCAATAATAATTTACTTCAGAATAAAGACATTATTCAGGAAATTACTGAAACACTATCTAATCTTACCCTTAATCTGGATAGTTCTGATATACCCTTAGATATACAATGGGCAGCCTGTAAAGCTTATATGAGAGGTATTTTAATTAATAAAGCCTCTTTTCTTAAAAGGAAATATAAAGACAAAGAAATGGAACTTACAAATAAACTTCTCGAACTAGAAAACAACAGAAAATAAATGTAGATCCCAATAGAGATAATTTAATAAATGACTTACAATTCCAATTACTTCAACTACATAAACAGAACCTAACCATTTTTGAACAAAGGATGATTGCAACCTACTCTGAATGGGCACAAACTCCATCTAAATTTCTTGCAAAATTAATTAGAAACAATCAAGAACCTCCTAAGATATCTCGGTTACACCTTAATAATAAGATTTATAACTCTGACCAAGAAATAATACAACTTTTTCTAACCTTTTTCTGACATATATTCTAATGGAAGTACAAGTAGTACTACGCATAAAAATATGATTGAGTTTCTTAATTCTATTAAATTTCCCTCCATAAGTAAAAGTCAAGGTGACTTGCTTTCAGCTCCTATAAGCCTACAAGAAATTCAAGAAGCTATCTCGAATCTTAAGGCTGGGAAATCACCTGGTCCTGACGGATTTACAGCTGAATTCTTTAAAACTTATAACTTATTGATTTCTTCTATATTATTAAAAGTATATAATTATGTAATAAAACATGGTATCTCAGATCTTTATTGGAATACTGAAAACGATTTTAATTTTAAAAATCAAAAGGACAAATCAGATCCGCACAATTATCAGACCAGTTCTTTGATTAATATTGACATTAAAATTTTAGCCTCTCTTTTAGCAAATAGGCTTAGGAAAATTCTTCCTTCTATAATATCCAAGGAACAATCAGGCTTTATGTCAGGTAAACATACTTGGGATAATACCTTAACTTTAGATTCATTAATGCATATTCTGAAAAAAGACAAAAATCCAATTTATGCCTTGATATTAGATGCGACGAAGGCTTTTGATAGGGTTAACTGGATGTTTCTTTTTCTTTCCTTATCATATTTCAATATTCCCCCTTCTTTCATAGATATGATTAAAGTTTTATATAATAACTCCTTGACTTGCCTACGGATAAACAAAATTTTATCAAAACCAATACGAATAACTAATGGCACTAGACAGGGTTGTCCGCTATCTCCTTTCCTTTTTAATATATTCATTGAACCCCTATTTCTTTATATAAAATCAAATACATTTCATGTGATTCCTAGAGTAATGAATACTATAGTTTCTTTGTCAGCTTTTGCTGATGATTTAATTATTTACTTTCAACTTCCTAACACTGATCTTCATAAGATTGAATCTTCCATTGAGGCCTTTTCTAAAGCTTCAGATTATCAAGTTAATTTTCAGAAATCTTACATCTTTCCTATAAATCTTCAGGGATATAATCCAAATTATTTTCCTTTGTCTTCCTTTAAAATTACTTTCGATATTAAATATTTAGGGATTTCCTTTAATCATAATGTTTCATCTACATTTCAAAATAATCTCCTTAAATCATGGTCCAAAATAACTCTCGATATTCTTAGGTGGCAGAAGTTGAAATTATCTCTCTTGTCTAAAGCTGCTATAATTAAAATGAATATTCTACCTAAAATTCTCTTTCAATTCAACTCTGTAGATCAGGTAATACCAAAGTCTTTTTTTGACTAAAATATGTAGGGATTTATCTAAATTTATCTGGTATCCAAAATCTGTGAGAATTGCATATAATAAACTAACTATTCCCAAATCGGGTGGAGGACTGGGACTGCCAAATTTTCAGTTATACTACTTCATCATTTCGGCAAGTAGGTTATTATGTATTTCCAAATTTAAATTAGTAGATTATAATTCTTATCCTTTATGGTCTAAAATATGGTTTCAACATGTTATAAGTCTGAATTTGAATGAGGCCCTCCCTTTTCTAAAAGATTCCTTAAAAATCTCAAACTCTCAAATAATTTAAAACATAAGATTATTATTTTTCAAAACTTAATGAAACTTATAAATCTAGATAAAACCTTTCCCTTACTTCAACCCTTACATCTAAATCCTAATATTACAATTAATAATCTTCCTGTTAATCTTTCTAAATTCCGGAAATTAAAAGCTTGGTGGTCTGGGATATACTTAAACATAATAATGAATCATTATCTAACCTATGTGTGATATTGAAGATAAATAAAAAATATTTATCGATAATCAGACAATTGAGAGATATTATTAAGTATAAATTTATACATCTTTTTGATAATGGACAAAATATATCCTTATTAGAATCTGTTTTGCATAATCTTACTCTACCCAAGAAAATGATTTCTAATTCATATAAACTTATATCATCTATGATAAATAATAGTCCATGTCTTTTTTCAAACTATTGGAATAATTATCACCCTCTTCTTTCACATAATCAGAAACTTTTGTCCATAAAAACACTATTAATTTCTCCCCTTTAAGAATCTTTTTACACACAATTGATGATTAACAATAATACATATTTTACTCCAGCTAGATTAGCAAAAATCGACTCCAATAAATCTCCTTCTTGCTCCTGCTGCTCAGCACCCTACGCTGATTTATTTCATATCTTTTGGTCCTGTTATCATACTCATAAACTTTGGACTTTAAAGGTCCGTCTTCAAAAAATGGGATACCACAAATCAACCCTTTGTTGGGAACTAGCCATCCTTCACATACCTATGTGTACTCTTTCTTTATTTGATACCCATGTTTTGGTCTTTTATGTTCTCTCATGAAACTGTACATCTCTAGAAATTGGATGGATCGTACTAAGCTTTGTTGGAATAACTTTAAATCATTGGTATTTACATACATGGCTGCTCACAAATTCATTAGTAAGAGTCCTAAGAAGAGTGCCCTTTATCTAAAAATTTGCTCCAAAGTTAATACACTTCCCCTTATTTCTTCTTGATTTAATTCAGTGGTTTGTAGTTTTAATTCTAATATTTAGTACTATTTAATTACTGTTATATTATGTTTTTCTGACAGCTTGTGGGGATGCTTGTTGAAATTTTGTGATTTTTATTAGTATACTGTGTATTTTATTTATCTTGTTATAACTTGTTTGGTTTTTATTGTATTAAAACAAAATTGCCAATAAAATTTTTTTTGAAAAAAAAAAAAGATCTATGGTATCCCATCCACTCATCATGGTTACACTTGATGAGAGCCTGAATGGTACTCTGTTTGCCATGTTTGGAAATTGCATTCCTGAGACAGGGCAGCCTCTGGGAGATAAACCTATTTCCAGCAGGTTTTGTTGATGTCTCATGTCAGATTCAGGCCTGTTATGCTGGTAATGCTTAATGAATTAGACTCACATATATGGGGCAGCTGTTAAAGGGCATGGGCCAGCATTGCCTTGTAGGTGTGCCACAGGCCACCTCTGGCCAACCTGTCTGATAGCAAGTGGGGCACTACTGATTACAGGCTGTCTGCATGAAAAAGGAGTTGGAGGCCATGGATTACCTTTGTGGGTATTACCATGGCTCTTCCAGTTGGTGCAGATGTCTGGACAGATACATATCAGATGGGCCATTGTACTAATTTATTGTTCTACTGACTGAGGACTATACAGAGGTAATGTCCACATTTTTCCTGGATGTACTCCCTTTACCTATGAGTTCAACCACATACAAGGTCTTTCTGACCACTGCCACTACATTATAGTTGAATGCAACATTGTTATCAGAATGAGTACCCAGTTCTCTCAACACAGGTTGTGTGTTTATGTGGTTGCCAATAATGTAGCAAAGAGTGGGACTGTGTTCTAGCCTTATGGTATGCTGGTACTGTTTTCTGAATCTAGCTTGAGGCCAGGAACTTGGCACCAGTCTATACCCGATGTAAGACCCTCTTGCAGTGTGTTAACATCATTTGGTGTGCCAGTGACAGACAGCACACAACCACAACTTACCATCACCACAGCCTTAGTCAGTACCTACAAATGTGGCTGGTGGCAGTTACCATTCATGCCTAGATACGTGTGGGTTATTTAGGAGCAGCGTCTACTCACAGGACCTCAACATGCATACATATTGCACACACATAGGCAACACAGAGTAAGGATACTACCTTAACAAATGCCCAATGTGAGACATGTCATGAAGTATTGTGAGAGTTGGCAGGACAAACTGCACCCATGGAAAGTGCAAAGGACAGGACTTCTCTTGGTCTGCCAATATGACAACTTATTTTTGTAGCATTTCCTTACATTATGCTATGTTTCAGAAAATTAAGGTGCTTCCGATGTAAAATGACTGCTTTATGCAATTATTACAAACATGTAGGAACTGTGTGTTGTCCTACACTCTTGAGAGCTACTTATTGTTTTAGTTGTTTTCACAGGACACACCTGGCTGAACATGGACTGCTACCTGCATGGTGGGACAGGTGTTGGCCCTAAAACAGTCACACTGCTGCAAGGGGATATATGTACAAACACACACACACACACACACACACACACACACACACACACACACACACACACACACACACACACACACATGAACAGCTCTTGTTGAGAGTGGAACTCCTACCTGTCTAGTTGTAAATACTATAGCACTACACATATATCGCATGTGCCATGGAGCTTATATGTTTTTGTAGTGCTGGACACTACTATTCAGGTGGATGACATCTGCAGGTGCTGCAAAGGTTGCCATTGGGGGGTTAAGAGGTTTGCACAGGCCCTTAAAATGGCAGAACTGTTCACAAACACACTGCTGCAAGGAGGTATTCACACACATACACATACACATTCAATCACAGAGTTGCCCATTTTGAAATTAGAACCCCTATCTATCTAGCTATATGTACTATAGTACTACGTACTTATCACATGCGCCACAGAGCTGAGATGGTTGGAAAGTGTCTAACTGTGCATCTAAGGTGCATAACACCAGCAGGCTCTGTAAAAAATCCAATGGGTGGATTAACAGGGAGGAACAGGACTTAATATGCATTGACATTGCACACATATAGCCAAGACATACATGCCGCTTCAGGGGGATATGCTTGCACACACAAGCACTGATTTGCTGTTGTGGAGATTAGAACCACTACCTATCTAGCTGTATACACTATAGTGCTACATACTTATTGCATGTACCACAGAGCCTATGTGTCTGAAGAGTGTGTAACTGTGCGTCTAAGGTTGATGACATCAGCAGGCCTTGTAAAATAGGCCAATGGGGGGTTCACAGGTAGGCACAGGCTAAAACATGTACTGGCATTACACACACATAGACAAGGAATATACACAGCAGCAAAATGAAATACTTACACACACTCATGACGTTGATGGGATTAGAACTACTACCTATTTAGCTGTATACACTATAATGCTACATAGTTATTGCATGTGCCATACATTTGGATAGTGTCTACCACTGCTGTTGGGGTGGATGACATCAGGAGCCACTGACAGGAAGCCCACTGTTGTGGAGGACACTAGTTACAGGGCCATAAAATGAGATGCCATTGCACAGACATAGGCCTGTTGGGCATGTGTATTCTGCTGTTTGTGGAATATATACACAAACACACACAAGGTGGCTGATGTGAGATGAGAACCCCTACCTACCTACTATTATATACTAGAGCTCACTGTACTATTTGCATGTGCCACTGGTCATCATTGATGTATGAGTGGTTGCAGCACTACATCACTCTATGCCTTTCTGTGTGTGTGTGTTGTGTGTGTGTGTGTGTGTGTGTGTGTGTGTGTGTGTGTGTGTGTGTGTGTGTGTGTGTGTGTGTTGTGTGTGTGTGTGTGTGTGTGTGTCTCTCTCTCTCTTTCTCTCTCTCTCAATATCTCACTCTGTCTCTCTCTCCACCCCTGTCTGCCTCTCTATATATGGTGTGTGTGTGTGTGTATATATATATATTATATATATATATATATATTATATATATATAAATATATATTTATGCATCTATACTAAACTCAACAGATTGAGATATATCTTATACCACATATGGATAGATAAGGGTAGTCATATCTGCTGGGGATATGGAGAGACAGTCAAGGTATACATAGCTGTCTGTATGCACAGAGATATACGGGCATCACAGTTCTATAGTCAGATGTGGGTTCAGACATGGGCTGAAATTAGCTAAGTGTAGGAGCATGCTCAGTCTGACCATCAATACTTGCGATGGGACTCCAAGCCAGACATACCTGTACTTCAGTCCAGGATTTTGTGTGGTACAACCAATTGTCTGCTTAACCTGATTAAACAGTACAGCGCCTCCCTGATATAATGCCTGAGGGATTTCCTTGCTGTGTGCAGTCCATAATATCTGACCCGTATCTAGGGTGTGTACAGAGTGTATTGGACTGAACAGAGTTTTGCATAATATGTCTGTTGCAATTTACATAGCACTGTGATTTCTTGGTACGTCAGTGGCAGATCATTATAGACTGATGTTTGGAACCGCTGACAGACATTAGGGTTACCGGCTCCATACACTACAGGGAACCTATGCTACTACATGAACTATTCTATTCTGCACTTTCTACATTTGTCTGGCCAGTTGTTCCTTCTTCCCCTTATCTGTGGGCCTTTGTCCGGCCCTGCTCCAGTTCCTGGCTTTATCCACAGTTGCTGTTCTATGAAGTTGTAGGTATGCTGTGACTGGGGTAAGATATGTAACACCACACACAGGGTTACTGTCTTCACACCTCTGACTGCCCCTGTTTTGCAGGTTGTCCAGCATTATGCCCCATAAATTTGCTCTGGTCCTCAGATGGTTTGTGTTGTACTGTTATTATAAGGCTACTTGTTGCCCATACCTGTCAAATTCTTACAGCCAAAATCTGGATAGGGCCATATATAATGATGGAGCACAGGCCCAAACATGGGGACAAGATTTTAATATTGCTCTTACAAATGTAGACAGTTGGTAGAATGGTTTTGTATTAGCATGCATTTTCTGATGGGCATGAAGTCTGCATCTCAACTGTCTGTCATTAGTTTTTCACAGCAGCCTTTATTGATCTGCTAATAACTTGGCCAGAAAACTGCAATATTAAGACAAACAGAATGGACATATAAGGCATAAATGTGGGCATTCTGTGAAACTCAGATTTGTGAGGCATGGAAGATGCACACTGACCTGTTGTAAGTACTGACACAGATACGTGACATTCTTTATATCCTGATGCTACACTGACTTGTTACAACATGTTGTTCTACTAGCCACAGTCTAACTTACTCAGAGCTGTGTACAGTCCATATCTGTAGCCCTCTGTCCCTCCTTAGTCTCTGTCTTTGTCCAGCTTTATTGCAGTAAGAAATACTGTTGTATGGACAGTGTAGAACTCCTAACATAGGTGTAGCTCACATGTAAAAACATTAGGCACAGCCAGTCTTGAACCATGTACCCCATCAGCCATGGTAATGTACCTAGCCCACTAAGCCACATCAGCCACCAGTACTGACACTATTAAGCATAAACATATATAATACATTGACTCCTGCACATTGGGGAAATGGTACATGTCACCAGGTTGTTTAGGCAGCTTAGGGATTGTGTGGTCTGCTGCTATTACCTTGTAAACATACTGTTACTGCAGTTGTATGAGAACATGGGTGCATTGGGAGTATGGGACTATAGCATTGACAGTCAACCATCTGTCCTGTGACCCCGCTGTTTGTAAAACCCTGGCATACTGCAGTGGGTTTTGCTGGCTTGGTGCCTACTGCATATTATGGATAGGCCAGTATTGGACAGAGCATTCCTGTTGTACCACACAGCTGTCAGTTGTCTGCAGCTATCCCGGTAGGCCACTCTATTCCCTTGCATGCATGCAGCAGGTCCATACATATGCTACCACAGTCTACTATCCATTCATTTGTTGTACAGAAGAGTGACTTACCTTGTGCCTGCAGCAGTTGAGATAACAGTGTTTCGCATCTGTTTCTGTCTGATGCACGCAGTACACAGCCAATACATGGTAAGGTACAGGTTGTGTGGTGTGGCTGGTATTTTCTTATTATGTATGTGAGTCAGAGTGAAGTGTCAGTCCCTAGGACCCTAGGTTGTCAGTGCATGTGCTATGCATTCCCTCTTTGCCAAGGCCAGAGCATACTGGGCATGATTATGTCTGCCTACAGGAACAGGCTCAGGGGGTTCCTCCTTTGAGTCCCCCTGTGGCTGTGGGGACCTTGGCATTGGTGGGAGGCTGTGTGTCCCTTTCCTGTGATGTTCCTGCTGCAGCTGTTTCCACAGGATAATATTGTTTAGCATGGCACATTCTGTGAACATGTGTGCACATGTAGCTGGAGAGTACTGCAGGGCTCCACCAGATATATTGAGGCAGTGGAACTGTGTCTTGAGCAATCCAGCCACATGCTCTATAATGTTCCTAGTTTGTGCATGTGCCTCATTATGGCATTATTCAGTACGTGTGCACATTTCCAATGGCTGTTATCATCCACGGTTCCAGTATGTACCCAGCATCCCCCAGTAGATGGCCATATGGGATGTTCCCCCTGGCAAACAACTGGTACAGGTGTGAGGCATGGCAGATGCATGAGTTGTGATAGCTGCCAGGGCTGCTAGCACACACATTCATGATAATGCCCTGGGCACTGGACATGACCTGGCAGTTGGAGTGATACCTCATGCTGTTGATGTAAACCCTGCCCTCTTCACCAGATGATGCTTTGATGTTCACATGAGTCCAGTCTATGGCACCCAGTACCTCAGGGTAGTGTGCTACATGGTGGAAGAGATGCATATTGCTGACCATCTCTTCAGGGTTGTGGGGTAAATAAATGTGCTCACTGGCATGTGCTTGCATAGCTTTCAGGAACTGGTAGAGTACCCTGGATGCAGATGCCTGTGAGGCCCCCAATATGTTCCCAGTTGGTCTTTGAAAAGTACCTGTACCTAATACTCTAAGGGCTACACATACATTTGTTTCCACTAGGTAGAATTCCCCTCTGTTGACTCTGGGTCTGAGTTGAGAGAGGCAGAGATCAGTGAGTTCTTGTAATATGTCCCTGTCTACCCTGTAGTGCTCTACAATCTCCAGTTCATCTAGCTCCTGGAAGGTTACCCTGAGCCTGAACACTCTTCTCCTTCTCAGTCTGGGCCTATTGTCAGCATCAGCATCTTCACTGACCTCAGCCATAAGCATATACAGATGTAGCAGAGCAGCAGCAGCAGCAGCCCCTAGCATTTTGTCTGTTAAATTCGCACATGTGTACTCCAATGGTGCAGAGTATGTGAGAAAATAGGATTCTAGGTTGTATGCATACTTCATAGTGGCGTGCTGCAGATGCAGCTGTGTGATTGGCTCATTATGCTGCATTCCACCTGGTAGGTGTAGCATTGGGGGTTTGAATGGGTCAGTGTCTGTTGAACAGGGCTTATCAGTCATTTCTACCTGATTGACTTTCCCAGGCTATTTTCAGTTTTTTTCCTATTTCTTTCACTGTTACACAGTGCAGCATGCCACACAAACCCATGGCGTTTGTGTCAACAATGCTCAGCAGTTTGGACCCTCATCTGTGCACGGGCACACTTAGCTTTTCTTTAGCCAGCTAAAACCCATGCCATGGGGCTAAGCAGAGCTTAGCAGCATCAGACACACCCCCTGCTTAGCTGTGCTTAACTGAGTGCAAACAAGTGCTACTATACTCCAATCCGCTTAAACATAGAATGACACATCAAAACGTACACAACGAGGAACCTTGTTTGCAGACAGAAACGCCACCGAGTCAAAAAGCTTCTTAACGCTTTTATTTTGAACAAACCAAAAGAGCGTTTTCGCCACAGACCACTGCAGCTTCTTCAGAGAAACAAATTGAACGAAAAACACTCCATTTAAAATACTGAATCAGGAAATGACATATTCCTGTTTCCTGTTACCGACAAGTTGTGTTTAAAAACACATACAAAGTGCTTGATACTTAAAAACATCCAACATTTAAAATCATTTTTAAAAATAACAAACAACAACAAAAGATAAATTCACTTATATGAATAAAATCTCAGCGACTTAACTATAATGTGGATGACAGTAAACAGTTATCATTACTATTTACAACAAACTACCATGCAGAATGTGTAAATGGATCTGTCGAAAATGTATTCAGATACTCATGGGGAACATTGAAAACAGTATACCATATGTAACGTATATGTACAGCCCATATTTGCTCAATCCAGGCTTGATTTAAATCATTTTGTTTGTGTTATAGCCATACAGGACTAGGTAAAAGCTATCCATTGCCCTGCGAAAGTACGTGCGTCCTAAAAGAATCTGCACGTAAATATCAATTTTATCTTCATAATGGGACAACTAGAACTAGTGTAAAAAACCTGACTATTAGGTTAAGCCAAACCCTGAATGGTCGAAAGTCAAGTCAGCTAGCTAAACCCAGTATGTGAGTTCAAGGTGCTACAAAACACACAAAACTGCCAAGTCATCAAAAAGATGCTGACTGGTACCCAGGTCAGACCTATAGTCGTGGATGACTATGTAGTAACTAACAGGTTTTACCTGAAGTAACTTTTTAATTTAAGTACTGGGGCAATGTTGCAGTTAGTATTAAGGCCAGGAAGACAGAAAGCATCCAAACGCAACTGCCAGTCCAGCTCACAATTTTCTAATATTAAAGATACAGGGCCCCCCCTGATTTTTAAGGGTACATGGTCTATAGCCATGAAGCTAAAACTATGTCCTGGGTACAATGCAATGTGTTTGGCCAGTGCGTTGTCATCTTTACATGTCCTAATTGCATACAAGTGCTCGTACATCCTATCTCGCAGTCGCCTGTCAGTTTTCCCGATGTAGAACCCCGAGCAACAGTTGCACATGGCAATATATATGACTGATTTGCTCTCACAATTGAGTGCATGCCTGATGACAAACTTCCTGTCCCTGACATGGAAGGTCTCCCCTGTTCGAACATTGTTACAGAAGTTACAGAATCCACATCTGGACATTCCTTTCCTTTTATAAAAACTGTGTTGTTGAACATCCCTTTGTAATAGTTCTTTCAAATTTTTAGATCGTTTAAAAATAAATCTAGGTTCACCTCCTAGTTTTCCTGCTAGTAATGAATTTGAAGATATCAACCTCCAATTCTTACGGATGATGTCCAAAATTGCTTCTGAGTTAGTACTAAAAATAGTAACAAAGCTCAAAGATAAATCTGTGTTTGATTCTCTATGATCTTCATTATTGCCTATGATATCACTTGTAGGCACATCATCTGTGAAACTACTAACTGCGCTGGAAGAAACCTTCTGTTTAGTCAATAAAGGGGTATAAAAACCTCTAGATCTTTTAAGTGTAACTTCCTCAATAAGTTCACAAACCATTTTCTCAGGATAACCCCGGTTAGTGAACATTTCCTTCAGTAATGAGCATTCCTTAACAAAATCCACTAAAGTGCTACACATTCTTCCTGCCCTCACCAGCTGTCCCTTCACTATAGATCTTTTTTGTTTGTGAGGGTGGAAGCTGGTGAAGTGCAGGAAAGAGTTGCAGTATGTGGCTTTCCTGAAGACAGCGGACTTAAAGCACTGATGACAAGTGTCCTTCGTAAGTTTGACGTCTAAGTAGTCCATCTCAGTAATAGAAAATTTAAAAGTGAACTTCAGGAACTCAGTGGAATTACTGATATTATCCACCAAGATTTTCGCTTCTGTTTCTGACCCCCTAAACAGGAGGAACATATCGTCAAGGAAGCGGGTGTAGAAGGTGACAGGGGCCATAATACCAGGAAGGTCGGCCAAGATGTTCGCTTCCCAGTACCCCATTACATAGTTTGCCACACCTGCTCCACATGGGGAGCCCATCGCTACCCCCCGTTTCTGTAAATAGAAGTCACCGTCAAATAAGAAGTAGTTACTGGTTAGAACTATTTCAAGTAATTCCATAACCAGTTCGATCTCCAATCTGGACGCCCCAAACTTCTGTAACATTGACCCTGTCCATTCAACCGCTTCTAAGTGCGGTATGCACGTATAGAGGTCAATGACGTCTATAGTTAACAGGTTGTCATCTTCATTGAATGGCAGTTTGTGTATGTTATCCAAGAATGTCCATGAGTCCTTGCACACACTTGGAATATGCTTGATATATTTGTCCAAGATGTGTGTAATTAGTTTGGAACATGGGTAAGTAATAGAGGATCTGCTGTCAATTAAAGCCCTCATAGGGGGATCAATAACACTTTTGTGAATTTTAGGGATCCCAAACATAACGGGGATCTTGGAGGACATGATGTCAATGTAATTATATGTCTTAATATCAATTTTCCCCGTTAAGAAAAGGTCCCTAAAATATCCCCTAATCCTTTGTGTGGTACCGTTAACTTCATTTCTTGAAGCTTTTATATAGGCGTCACTATCGAGGAGGGAAGTCATTTTCTCATTATAGGTGACATTATGGAAAATCACCAAGCCTCCTCCCTTATCCGGTTTTAACACCCGTATGGGTAACTGACTAAGTTCGTCCAGTAATAAGCGTTGTTCTTTGGAAATATTGGGAGTTGTGGTCCTATTATATTCGTTATATTTGTTACCCAAAAATCTGAAGTCAAATTCACACATGTTCTCAAACAGTTCCAAGGTGGAATGTAATGGAGGGTTAAAAACACTGGACAATTTTAATGGCCCTACATTGAGGGTGGTGTTTGCTTCACCTTGGTTCACAGCCTCTGTTTCATGGTTGAACAGTAACTTAAGATTCATTTTTCTTACAAAACACTTTAGTTCAATAATTTCTTTAGCAACATTCCCATAGGAAGTTGGAACAAAAGTGTTTCCAAAAGCTAACAGTTCTATCAATTGTTGGTCCAAGATGATATCAGAGAAATTATAAATGGTGAAATCACCATTCATATTAGTAAGAATAACGGGGGCCCCAGTTTGAGAGGGTGAGCTTAAGACATCAGCATCGACTATACTAGAACTATCTGCCACCAAGGAGTTAAATGTGGGGTCAAACAGGGACGAGTTTATTACTTCGTTCTGTTCCTGTAAGTCTTCTTGCTGCGTTGCCCTAAAAAATTTTTATTACTATTCCCTGCATTATAAGTGGTGTGGCCCCTGTTGTCATTGAAACCTTTGTCACTTCTCTCGTGACTTCCTTTATCTTTGGCGAAGCCCTTAATTCTATTGCTCCTTCTAGGTGTTGGAGTGACATAGACATTCCCAGTATCTTCTTCAACAAGGTCTTCTACCCTATTCTCATCCTCACCTAATGTTTGGAAAGGGTGTTCGTTGTTACTACTTATACGTACATGTCTAGTCCCTTTAAGGTTAGGATAAGCAGCATTTTTACCATAAGCATCTCTGTCCCTACTCAATTTTTTACTCTTGTTTCCCTTTAATTTAAGTAACAGAGTATCAATACTGGACAAGATCCGTCCGTAATCAAACTGATATCTACTAAAATCTAAGTGTTGCTTAATCTCATTGTCTAAATCATTAATTTCTTTTAGTACAACATCAACATTTACCCCATAGTACTTAATAATTACATTCATTAACTCGGCACCATGTTTTTGAAATAGTGCCTCCAAATCGACCAAAAAGTCGTGGTCTGAAATTAAACCAGAAGGCATAAAATTATTCCGCAAGCCTTTTGGTACAATATTTTCATTAATGCATTGCTTGAAGTACGCAGACTCGAGCTGCAGTTTTTTTAATTTTAATAATTTAGAGTCAAAAATTTTAAGCTTTTCTGATAAGCATAAGCTATCATTATTTGCAACAGTACCTGTGTTTGTTCCTTGCTCGATGAACAACAAGTTAGTAGTGTCCAATAACCAGCCACCAAGGTCTGGAATTCTATTATTAGACCCAGTAGGCCTATTATCGTTACTGGTACCAACAGCTACTCCATTCCGAGCAGTTGGTTGGACGGTGGTGCGTTCGCTAGATGCTACTGCAGCGTACGAACCAGTCCGTCTTGCTGCTTCCAAGCCACTCGGACTTATACCGGAAAGCTGTAATCCACATCCCTGACTCACTCTTGTGCCAGGAACATCGGCAATATGTCTGTTGCATTTTACATAGCACTGTGATTTCTTGGTACGTCAGTGGCAGATCATTATAGACTGATGTTTGGAACCGCTGACAGACATTAGGGTTACCGACTCCATACACTACAGGGAACCTATGCTACTACATGAACTGTTCTATTCTGCACTTTCTACATTTGTCTGACCAGTTGTTCCTTCTTCCCCTTATCTGTGGGCCTTTGCCCGGCCCTGCTCCAGTTCCTGGCTTTATCCACAGTTGCTGTTCTATATAGTTGTAGGTATGCTGTGACTGGGGTAAGATATGTAACACCACACACAGGGTTACTGTCTTCACACCTCTGACTGCCCCTGTTTTGCAGGTTGTCCAGCATTATGCCCCATAAATTTGCTCTGGTCCTCAGATGGTTTGTGTTGTACTGTTATTATAAGGCTACTTGTTGCCCATACCTGTCAAATTCTTACAGCCAAAATCTGGATAGGGCCATATATAATGATGGGGCACAGGCCCAAACATGGGGACGAGATTTTAATATTGCTCTTACAAATGTAGACAGTTGGTAGAATGGTTTTGTATTAGCATGCATTTTCTGATGGGCATGAAGTCTGCATCTCAACTGTCTGTCATTAGTTTTTCACAGCAGCCTTTATTGATCTGCTAATAACTTGGCCAGAAAACTGCAATATTAAGACAAACAGAATGGACATATAAGGCATAAATGTGGGCATTCTGTGAAACTCAGATTTGTGAGGCATGGAAGATGCACACTGACCTGTTGTAAGTACTGACACAGATACGTGACATTCTTTATATCCTAATGCTACACTGACTTGTTACAACATGTTGTTCTACTAGCCACAGTCTAACTTACTCAGAGCTGTGTACAGTCCATATCTGTAGCCCTCTGTCCCTCCTTAGTCTCTGTCTTTGTCCAGCTTTATTGCAGTAAGAAATACTGTTGTATGGACAGTGTAGAACTCCTAACATAGGTGTAGCTCACATGTAAAAACATTAGGCACAGCCAGTCTTGAACCATGTACCCCATCAGCCATGGTAATGTACCTAGCCCACTAAGCCACATCAGCCACCAGTACTGACACTATTAAGCATAAACATATATAATACATTGACTCCTGCACATTGGGGAAATGGTACATGTCACCAGGTTGTTTAGGCAGCTTAGGGATTGTGTGGTCTGCTGCTATTACCTTGTAAACATACTGTTACTGCAGTTGTATGAGAACATGGGTGCATTGGGAGTATGGGACTATAGCATTGACAGTCAACCATCTGTCCTGTGACCCCGCTGTTTGTAAAACCCTGGCATACTGCAGTGGGTTTTGCTGGCTTGGTGCCTACTGCATATTATGGATTGGCCAGTATTGGACAGAGCATTCCTGTTGTACCACACAGCTGTCAGTTGTCTGCAGCTATCCCGGTAGGCCACTCTATTCCCTTGCATGCATGCAGCAGGTCCATACATATGCTACCACAGTCTACTATCCATTCATTTGTTGTACAGAAGAGTGACTTTCCTTGTGCCTGCAGCAGTTGAGATAACAGTGTTTCGCATCTGTTTCTATCTGATGCACGCAGTACACAGCCAATACATGGTAAGGTACAGGTTGTGTGGTGTGGCTGGTATTTTCTTATTATGTATGTGAGTCAGAGTGAAGTGTCAGTCCCTAGGACCCTAGGTTGTCAGTGCATGTGCTATGCATTCCCTCTTTGCCAAGGCCAGAGCATACTGGGCATGATTATGTCTGCCTACAGGAACAGGCTCAGGGGGTTCCTCCTTTGAGTCCCCCTGTGGCTGTGGGGACCTTGGCATTGGTGGGAGGCTGTGTGTCCCTTTCCTGTGATGTTCCTGCTGCAGCTGTTTCCACAGGATAATATTGTTTAGCATGGCACATTCTGTGAACATGTGTGCACATGTGGCTGGAAAGTACTGCAGGGCTCCACCAGATATATCGAGGCAGTGGAACTGTGTCTTGAGCAGCCCAGCCACATGCTCTATAATGTTCCTAGTTTGTGCATGTGCCTCATTATGGCATTATTCAGTACATGTGCGCATTTCCAATGGCTGTTATCATCCACGGTTCCAGTATGTACCCAGCATCCCCCAGTAGATGGCCATATGGGATGTTCCCCTTGGCAAACAACTGGTACAGGTGTGAGGCATGGCAGATGCATGAGTTGTGATAGCTGCCAGGGCTGCTAGCACACACATTCATGATACTGCCCTGGGCACTGGACATGACCTGGCAGTTGGAGTGATACCTCATGCTGTTGATGTAAACCCTACCCTCTTCACCAGATGATGCTTTGATGTGCACATGAGTCCAGTCTATGGCACCCAGTACCTCAGGGTAGTGTGCTACATGGTGGAAGAGATGCATATTGCTGACCATCTCTTCAGGGTTGTGGGGTAAATAAATGTGCTCACTGGCATATGCTTGCATAGCTTTCAGGAACTGGTAGAGTAGCCTGGATGCAGATGCCTGTGAGACCCCCAATATGTTCCCAGTTGGTCTTTGAAAAGTACCTGTACCTAATACTCTAAGGGCTGCACATACATTTGTTTCCACTAGGTAGAGTTCCCCTCTGTTGACTCTGGATCTGAGTTGAGAGAGGCAGAGATCAGTGAGTTCTTGTAATATGTCCCTGTCTACCCTGTAGTGCTCTACAATCTCCAGTTCATCTAGCTCCTGGAAGGTTACCCTGAGCCTGAACACTCTTCTCCTTCTCAGTCTGGGCCTATTGTCAGCATCAGCATCTTCACTGACCTCAGCCATAAGCATATACAGATGTAGCAGAGCAGCAGCAGCAGCAGCCCCTAGCATTTTGTCTGTTAAATTCGCACATGTGTACTCCAATGGTGCAGAGTATGTGAGAAAATAGGATTCTAGGTTGTATGCATACTTCATAGTGGCGTGCTGCAGATGCAGCTGTGTGATTGGCTCATTATGCTGCATTCCACCTGGTAGGTGTAGCATTGGGGGTTTGAATGGGTCAGTGTCTGTTGAACAGGGCTTATCAGTCATTTCTACCTGATTGACTTTCCCAGGCTATTTTCAGTTTTTTTTCCTATTTCTTTCACTGTTACACAGTGCAGCATGCCACACAAACCCATGGCGTTTGTGTCAACAATGCTGAGCAGTTTGGACCCTCACCTGTGCATGGGCACACTTAGCTTTTCTTTACCCAGCTAAAACCCATGCCATGGGGCTAAGCAGAGCTTAGCAGCATCAGACACACCCCCTGCTTAGCTGTGCTTAACTGAGTGCAAACAAGTGCTACTATACTCCAATCAGCTTAAACATAGAATGACACATCCCTGTTTGATGTCAGCTATCTTGTCTACTACTACCTACATGGATCTAGCCCTACTGTGGGTTGTACCTGTGGATGCAATGGCTCTTTTTGCTATTGAATAACCCTAGCTCATTTACATACACCTAATTGAGTATACCCCGGATACTTCACTACTCAAGGGCTTGCTTCCTTAGCAACTACTGACACCTGCCATTGTATGACTCTGAATGCTGGGCACTATAATGTAATATTTTTGAAAATGTCCAATTTTCATTTTTTTACATTTTTTATTTATTTATTTATTTTTTCCAATAACGCCATGCTTGAGTGGCATTGTGCACCACACAAATGTAATTTATGTATTAAAAAAAAATTAATATTTTTTAATGATTTGCATTGCTTTCCCGAATCAATGACCATAGTTTTGGCCATTTGCATACCTACAGTGCCATATTCACCCTTTTTGTAGGGCTTTTACAGCCCCTATTTAAATTTCACAGTCCGATACACTGTTTCTATCAGCGTAC
Organism: Protopterus annectens; assembly: GCF_019279795.1. Lineage (NCBI taxonomy): Eukaryota > Metazoa > Chordata > Ceratodontiformes > Protopteridae > Protopterus > Protopterus annectens. The sequence continues at coordinate 1,120,569,304 of NC_056744.1, forward strand.
ATTTCTTACACCTCCATGGCACCTACACGGGTGGCTATCTGCTTATTTTATTGCAAATCAACCTCATTTGCATGGATTTAACCAGCTTGTGAGGTAATTTGCATGCCATATAGACTACCATGTCCACACACTCATGCACGCCCCTCTGACCTCCTTAATGGATCGCTTGGAGGCCATGTTCTGTGCTGGGGATGTGCCACTATGTGTAAATGGAGAATCACTTAATGTAGACTTTATTGAGTTCCCCCACATGTCTTTTTACCTAATGGCTATATAATTACATGCAACTGAGCATCAGCATGCTAATGAGAGCCATTGTGTAGGCAAATGACAAAATAAAACATGGCAAGATTCTGAAATATATAAAACTGGAGTGATAAATTACAACAATAATCTGTTCTGACACCATCAGTTTTCTGTGTACAAGGGGTATTGTTCACTGTGAGATGCTAGGAAGTAATATTTGCTGTATCTGCTCAACTGTGCCAGCCTTGGAGCCAGTGCCCCAAGTGTTTTGTGTCATGACCCTTCACTTCAAAGAAGAGTCCACTAGTAGATGACATACCATCACCAGAATGACCAATACATTGTTGACCTCAAATGTGTAGGCAGAGGCTTCATAATAGAGTCAGTTGGCTTGCGTGACCCACACATGGAATCAAGGGGCATGTGTGGATTGCCGATCCTAATAGACATGAATATTCATACAGCATTAGCCATTTTTGCATACAAGGACTTTTCAGTGTTTGACAAGAGACATGTAAGGAGTTTCAAGGGATTAGTCTTGCAAATTTTACACCAGTTCCTTGATATGATGCTGCAGCATGTACAGTAGCATATGTGGTTTTCACAGACAGAAAAAAAGGGAGCTTCCACTATGTGTATATTCTATGGCATAGCCCATTTCCTAGTTCTGGGGCCGTTGACTGCACCCACATTTTTATCAAGGCCCCACTTGCTCTACATGGATTGTGGTATAGCAGCTGAACAACTTTTCCCCTGTCAGCTGTAAGGTGGAGTGAAGTACACAGGGAATTCCATATAATGTGTTTATATGCCAGCCAAACAATTTCCCAGTATGACCTATACCAGTGTTTTTTGTGGGCTAACTTCCCATAGGGCCATCAAGTTCATAAGTGCATATTTTGCCACACACAGAGTCCTCGGTATTTTGGACCCATGAACTTAGCTTGTAGACCACTCATAATGTTGTCCATTAATGCATGTTGCAAGTGATGCCAGACATGATTTATAACTGTGACAACCCCCATCCATTACTCCCAGATCATGGAAAGGATGCTGTATAGCACCTCACTGTCCCAGACATTAAAACATTGCTGAACCTGTTTTCAAAATTCTGAATGTTCACTTCCACTGTGTGGACACATCTCTTGGTACACTGTGGTATACTCTGGAGACATATAGCAAGATATTTGAGGTCAGTACCATGATACATAATATACTGCTACTAAAGCATTTACAACATTGTGACAAAATTGTGACACCTTAACACTGCCACAAATACTTGTATTAGCAACAGATGAGATGGGTGAGGAGTTTTTGGAGGACCTGACTACAGTGGTACCTCAAGTGAGGCAGAGGTCAGCATCATACAGTGTCTCACTAGCAAAGAGGCAGCATCTGGCCCACAGCTATGAACCCTGATAAGGAAAATGTACAATAAGATAGATGCATGCAGCAACACACACAGGCTAAGCAGTGCAATGAATTGATTGACCACACTGTACAGCAGGCATTATTATATCAACATAAGCCACAGAGGTGAGCATGGCACAGACATCATAATTTGCACTGGTGAGCTGAGGCACAGTGACAGAAGCAACTATGTTAACATAAGTGGAAGGGCCACATATGAGGATTGTAGTGGCCATGCACACAGCTAAAAGGCTGAGGGGAGTTAAAGGTAACATCATCCTGTAATAGAGAGAAGCTTCCATTGGTGGAGTGTTCACTGAGTGTACACTGGGACCCTGTCGTGTCATGACCATAATCATCTAGTGTAAGGAATGGTGTAATATTTTGGACACATGCACAGGAATCCAGCTGTCTGCCTACATGTAGTGATCTAGTAGACTTTTATCATACAAAAACCTGGTAATGTACATAGGAAGGTGTCATTTGTGGTAGGACTACAGGGAAGTGTGATGGTGTAGAACAATGAGACACTGTGTGATGAGACCTCTTTACCTCAGGGCAGTAACTAATGAGTTTCAATCTTCATCACTGTCTCCATTAAGGGAGTGTCACTAAAAGCAAGGATAGAAATACACAATTTCTCCTAAGAATACACTGGCAACAGGTTCCAAACCTGGGACTGGACTATATACTTCACTTCAGGTCCCCAAATGAGTCTCCACACTAACCACTGCAGAGCACTGTGTCTCAGTTATAGGTATCTGATGCACTCACCCTTAATTGTCTAGTATTCACACATATACACACTCTTGGAAAAGACTGAAAAAAATTTACCTGCTGTGTTTCTTTGCCCAAATTAGAAGGTACTGGCTGCCACCATTCAAATACCACAATACCCTTCAAGAGGGGTGTTCAATAATATTGGGTAAAATAGACATTAAAACAAATGGTAGTATGTATCGCAAGCTGTAAGGTTTTTTGGAGTGTCCCTGGTATTATCACAATAATTATTAACACTCTCAATTTATTAAAAATATTAACTAAATAATCAGCCACGATCAGCGTTAGTAAAACATTTAATAATAAAAAAAATGATTAAAAACATGTAAATACTGAATAGTGTTTCTTTGCCCAAATTACAAGGTACTGGCTGCCACCATTCAAATACCACAATACCCTTCAAGAGGGGTGTTCAATAATATTGGGTAAAATAGACATTAAAACAAATGGTAGTATGTATCGCAAGCTGTAAGTTTTTTTGGAGTGTCCCTGGTATTATCACAATAATCATTAACACTCTCAAGTTATTAAAACTATTAACTAAATAACCAGCCACGATCAGAGTTAGTAAAACATTTAATAATAAAAAAATGATTAAAAACATGTAAATACTGAATAGCTGATTCCAATAAACCTCCATGTTTCACACACAATAAATATGAAAATAATATTGTAGGATAGATCTCGCACTGATTTTAGAAAACCTCGAACTAGCTGTAGTTCCCTGACTATCAGAAGATTAACTGTCCCAATCTAATCTAAATAACTCAGTAAGGCAAGATTATATTCTTACTTCTGTAAGGCAGGATGGGGAATTATGCACACATTTCAAGCTATTGCCTGTCCTCAGCGACTGGAACAATTATTCTGGAAACAACTGAATAACTCTGGAAACAACTGAACTACTACTACTGAACATTAACTGACACAAAACTTGCCTTTATAGCAGATTTTTTAAAAGTAATAGGAAGCTGCTATGAGAACTCTACTCTGTTATATCAGACTTTGAAAAGTAACACAACAGCTGCAGCCAAGATACTATTCTCCCAATTCTGTCACACAATGATATCACATCTAGGTCAGCTGATTCTGGCATAACACACATTTGGAATTCTCTTTACAAAGAGCATGCACATTTGGTCAGCCAGAAGAACACTGTTTGACAGTCAAACATCTTGCATAAATCAGAGTGATAATTGTGATGAAAGGAGGTACTGCCAACACAGCTAGCTGGAATTTTGTAATAATTATATGTCATGTGTCAATATCAGACTGATTTATACAAGATGCTTGTGTTACAAATGTATTCAGACTGTATGTCATACAAGCTGCAGATGTTACAAATGTATTAGAACTGCATGTAATGTGTATATCAAACTGATTTGTACAAACATTTGTGCTGAAAAGGTACTTGTAAAGTGCTTGTATTTATAACGTTCCCACAATGCCTTACTGGAGAGAGGACAGACTTGTGCATGCACTATAGTAACTGTTTAAATGTATATGTTTTAACCGAGGAAACTGGTGGGTTAACTTCAGTCCAACAAACTTTTGAAAACTATCTGAAATTAAATAATTTTATAGGCTAGGCCATAAAGATGCTATCTTACAGGTTTTAATGCAACCAGAGACACAAAGTCTGTACTAGGAAGCTTTCTGTATTGTCTTTGGGATGAAATAATTACTACTCTAGAAGTGTGGAGGTATGTAATTGTTTTATGACTTCCAGCACCTGCCAAAGATCTGAGCAAAAGCCCTTGTGTGTGTATTTTTACAGGTAGGTGCTAAGTCCTGGAGGCTTATATGAGAATTAGAAGTAAGATGACCAAAAATGAAGTCATTCTGAAAGTTATGCCATAAGTAATATTTTAGAGATTATATTGAGAAGTCTCTTAGGAGACAGATCATTCTGTATTCTGTCTTGGGCCAGACAACAAGAAGAACCATTCACCACATCATCTGCCTTGATCTATTAAGTAAATAGGGAATAATGATTCTCTTAGATTCATTCAGGAATATAATGAAGCTTAGTTTAGATATTGCTTTTCTTTATTTTTCTGAGCCTGTCCTTCAATGTTATTTTAAATATTTCCTGTGATTTGAACTCTGATGTCACTGTGAATACATACTTAGTATTTTCTTGTTCTTTTATTATTATTAAATATATTTAAACCTTTCATTGTGGCTGATCTTTGTAGAGATATTAAAGTTTTGAGAGTACTTGCATATTTATTTGGTGACACTATGTGGGCCACTCCTAATAGCCTTGCTCTTGGTCAAACCACCATTTGTATTAATATTAATTTCACTCAGTATATTGGGTACCCTTGGAAGAGCCTTAAGGTACATGGCAGGAGGGTCTTGTGGCAGTCATAACTACTGTATAGTCTGGACGGAAGGGAACATAGCTAGTAAACCTGTGCCATGTGTGTGTGTGTGTGTGTGTGTGTGTGTGTGTGTGTGTGTGTGTGTGTGTGTGTGTGTGTTTGTCTGTAAATCAAACCTCAAAGAGTGCGTGTGTGTCAGCTACTTGGGCAGAGAGATGAAGCACTGGTTGGACAGAGAGGGTACTGGAGGTCTTGGGTTGGACACTCAGCTGAGATCTCAACTATATAGATGTGCCAGTGGGGAGTGTTATTGGAGATCTGGAGAATGAGGGAGAAACCATCCCCAGACTAACTGTGCTGTCTGTTTGCTCTTAAGGGAAATTGCACTTGACATAGAGAGCTGCATCTAGAGATACTGTGTGCATGCATGTTATCCTCCCAGGGACATCCCCGACAGGTGCTAGTGGTGAGGATTGAGGCTCCTTGATTACTGGTTCAGTGGTGGGTCGTCACAATAATCAAAAGAGATAACTCTATTTACAAAATTATAGCTAGTCATGCTAGCTTATGCAACACAGGGTAATTTATAATTATTTACAATTATTTCACATTCTAAGATGACCACCAGATAGATAGCACACACTTCAACTTACTCCATTTACTAGCTACAAATCTAACCCTATCTAAGGCTATTGCTGCTGCAAAAATCTACAAAAAACCATGTCCTGTGAAAACCAAACTATTTCCCTATCTGAGAGAATCTTATTTTCAACTTCTGAGTTAAAAAATATGAAATACATATCTTGGATCTGGGAGGTGACTAAGCAGTGATGTCTGTACATGTGCTTGGGCCTGCAATTAGCAAGTAGCAGCTATAAAGAAGAAAAGAAGCAAGTTTTCACACAACAAAGAAATAATGGAACAAATGGAAACACACACACCTAAGACAAGAATATCTCAAATTGCATCTCCTGAGAAAGAAATTAGCACTAAGAGCCAGAAAACTACTAAAATACAAGCTGAAGTTGCAAAGCATCAATTGAAATCTAAAAGTGAACAATAATTTGACATGAAGGAATTAGCAGCAGTCTTAATACCTCTGCAAAGAGAAATGCAGTCTTTTTCTTCAAAACTCACAGCATTTGGTAACAACTTAGATCAAATAATGACCAGACTAGATAAAAATGAGGCTAGAATACTGAGCAATGAGACAAAGATAGAAGAAATACAGAAAGCTACCTCCATTACTGAAAGCTCAGTAAAAGAAATGCAACAAAAACTGATTGATCTTGAAGCTAGAGCAAGAAGAAATAATGTATTGATCAGAGGCATCCCAGAAAAATATGAACAATCACAGCTAACTAATGTGGCAAAAGAAATCTTTGATCTTCTTCTTGAAAACAAAGAAGTATCTCTAACAATTGTCATGGAAAGAATACACCGAGCTTTAAGAAAATTGCAAACCCTGGATGCCCCCAGACAAATATATGTAAGGATTATAAATGCTTCACATGCTCAAGCAATAATTCAAGCTGCAAAACAGAGAAAATACATTATATGGAATGGCTGCAAGACAACTTTTGCTCAGGACCTGCCTCTACAAATCAAACAATTAAGACAAGCTCTATTGCCTTACTGTACTTACTTAGTAAGTAAAAATATAAAATTTCAAATGAAATATCCAGCTACTCTACACTTTCAATACACTGGCTTAAATTATGCAGTAAAAAAACAATGAAGAAGCAAAACCAGCTTTTCTTAAAGCCTTTAAAGAATTACCAAACAAAATGACATGAAGAAATGTGCTTTTTGCCAAAAACGCATCTAATATAAAAAAATCTATCCATCTAAATATCAATTCACGCTAAATTGAATCAAACAACATGATAAATTACTTAAATTACCTTCTTTTTACATAAATCCACTACTTTCCATTTAAACATTCTAATTCCAGGCCTAGGAGTATCTCCACGCTGGTGCAAAGGAACTACCAACTCCCATAATCCTCTGCAACCGCAACTCAGGAAGAATAAGCGAACTGAGGTCAAACAAACATCTACAGCATCCATCTAAGCCCAAAACAATGCCAAAAATATGTGCTTGCCTAAGAAAAGGAAAGTAAGGCTTTTACATCTCTGAAATCCTTGGAACTGTATCCTAAAGATTAAAAAATTGAAGAATTTTGCGCCAACAGTGAAGGTAGGTAGGAAGATAAATCCAGCCTAGAACTAAAGTGCAGCAGTCTAAATATTTATTTATAATATAAATATAAAAGTACTTGTTTTTTTCCTGAATATCTACAAACTGGGCAAATAAAAAACCTTCTGGGTCAGATGCTGTAGCAGCTGCTGTAGCTGCAACAAATAACTAGTCCTTACACAGGGGGGGGGGTCTGAAAGGGAGTGATGTCACACTTATGTACATATCATCGACCTGTACCAAAAACTCTAAGAAATGTTTAAAGTTATATATATCCCTATATATATCTATTAGCTCAGAAAGTCAGCATTCTGTTTAACTATATCTTTTAGGTCTTATAAAGCATAAAGTTGGGTCTGTTTTGTTTTCTCTTCTTTCTTTTATTCCTATTTATATATATTTCTATTTTTAAATAAGTATGCATCTAAAAACTGTAAGCATACCAATCTAGATCAGCAGAGACTATGAAAGACTCTTGATATTACTGTCTGATTAACACTATAGATTTTAGATGTATAAGTGTTTTATACATATAAAATAAATGGATAATTAGGACTATCACTGACCCTTACTAAAACATTGACTCAACAAGTTAAAAATGATATATACTAAAAGAAGGGCTGTGTTTGAAATCATCAAAATAAGGAACATGAAAATAGAAATTGACAAAGTATAACAAGTCATAATCAGTATGTGCATGTAATAATTTTCTTTTATGTGAGTTTAAAAGAAATGCTACAGTATGCTTTTGAAATGTACTATTTAAAGATTGCCTATTAACTTAGATATTTCAATCTTAGTTAAAGCAGTTTACAACATGCTCAGGCTTATTACTTTCAAATGAAGAAAGGGTTACTAATTATATTTCTTGCTATTACTTATGTTTTGCTTGGACAAGCTGTTATGTGTGTTGCTGTAATTTTGCTGGGACTTAGAATGACAAGTATTTTTTGCAATAAAGTTGTAAATGTTCTATTTAACTCTCTTTCAGTTAGTGGGCTAACATGAGTATGCATGGGGGGGACTGAAAGGGAGTGATGTCACACTTATGTACATATCATCGACCTGTACCAAAAACTCTAAGAAATATTTAAAGTTATATATGTCCCTATATATATATATATATATATATATATATATATATATATATTAGCTCAGAACATCGGCATTCTGTTTAAATGTATCTTTTAGATGATTTCTCTAGAATCATAGAATGTAAAGGGCTGACAAAATAAGAAAAAGAAAAATCTATTAATGCATATAATTTTTAAATCTAAGGCAGAGATAACTTTCATCCAAGAAACTCATATGTTGAAAGAACAATGGGAGAAAGATACAAAAAAAAAATGGGTGAAACATATTGCTGCTGCTGTTGACAATACAGCTTCTAGGGGAGTTGCTACAATAGTTAAAAAAATCATTCAATGGCACTATAATGAAGAGTAGCTATGACTCAATTGGTAGATGGTGTTATTTTACTTGTAAACTGCCTATGTTTAAAAAACCTTTCTTAGTCCTAAATGTATATGCCTCATGTGTACATCAATTAACCTATGAGATATATAGAATTCTAGAACACTTTCCTAACTATTTATATATCATAGGAGGAGACTGGAATATGATAATTAATCCAGAACTGGATAGAACAAATAAAGATAACATGCAACCTGCTCAACTTACTACATTAATAGCTGAAATAATGGAAGATTTTAAGCTAGCTGACCAATTTGAAAACTATAGAAATAATCCATCTACTTGTAAATTCACTTATTTTTTGCCATACCATGAGTCTTAGTCTAGAATAGACATATTTTTAATATCTGAAACTTTGCTAAATAATGCAGTTACCTACAATAGTGAACCTAGAACAATATCAGATCATGCAAAAATAAATATTACAATAATGATGGTTAGCCCAATGCAAAGTTCCCAAACACTAGTGAGCTGTACATTAAATACGAACTTATTAAAGGATAAAGAAATCTCACAGGGAATCATTGACATTCTTATTCAAGCTAAAAGTAACCTTGAGGTAACAGATATACCATGTGACATTCAACGGCAAGTGACAAAAGCCACAATTAGGGGAATACTAATCCAAAAAGCCGTTCTCTATAAAAAATTAAACACAGAAAAAATTATAACAATAGAATCAAAACTAAAAAGTATAGAGTCAAAATTACAAATTAAACACTCACCATAAGTTGAAAATCAAATATTTACACTACAAGGACAACTACACGAAAGTCAAACACAACAGTACTCTATCAGTGAAATTAAACTTCTCCACAAATATGCTGAATAGGCTCAATCCCCCTCAAAAGCATTGGCAAGGATCATAAACATAAAAAATCCCCCTACCAAAATAAAGCAATTAAATTATAATAACAAAACTCTAGATATGGACGAAGAGATTATAAAGGCTTTTGAAGAGATTTATCAAAAACCATATGGCCCACAAGGCCAGTTTAATGAATCATTATTCCATCAGTTTACCGAAGAATTGAAATTTCCAATACTGAATGAAGGACAAATAAATAATCTTAAAGCTCTTATAAATGTAAAGGAAATCATTGCTGCTGGAAATAAGTTAAAACCAGGTACATCACCAGGGCAAGATGGGTATGTGACGGAGTTCTATAAGACTTTCAAAAAACAAATAGCTCTAATATTATTGAAAGTATACAAATATGTAATAAAATATGGTATCAAAGATCTGTATATCAACATCTCAAAAAATATATTTAAAAGTGAATGATAAATGCCCTAGCTATGCACTATCAGTAAATGCATCTAAAGCTTTTGGCAGAGTAAACTTTGATTTTCTATTAAAGCTACTCAAGAAATGTAGCATTCCTGAAGAATATACAAAGATGGTGAGGGCTTTATACAATAATGCTATGACAACACTACAATCTACAAATAAAAAGCAATTAAAACCTATTCAAATCACTAGCAGTATAAGGAAAGGATGCCCACTATCACCATACCTGTTCAATATATACATCGAACAACTTCTATTTAAAACATCACAAAGAATTATCCACTATCTTATGGATATTTTAAAAATCCCAATAAAGTTTACAGCTTTCACTGATTACCTTAATATTTGCTTTGAATTCCCTAATACAGATTTAAACAAGGTCTTAAACTCCATTGAAATTTTTTCAAAAGTATCTAATTATGCCATTAACCTAAACAAATCAGTCATATTCCCTTTGAATACTTTAGGACATAAAGAATTCTATTTCCCTGAAACTGAAATAAAAGTCAGTTATAATCTTAAATATCTGGGTATCATGATCACTCACCCCCCAATCTGATTTAACTAAAAATAATTTGTTTAAAACCTGGGCTAACATCACAGAAGACACTGAAAGATGGTTAAATCTTAACCTATCTCCAATATCTAAGGTGGCTATAAATATCCTCCCAAGATTGTTTGACTTTAAAGCTATTAATCAAAATATACCAAATAATTTATTTTCCAAACCTGAAACACTACTAGGGAAATGTATTTGTCACCCAAAAATGCAATAATAAAATACTCTACAATAACACTACCCAAACAGAGAGGGGGCTTAGGACTATGCTATTTTCAAACATACTATGACATTACAAACGCTAGTCGAATTATACAAATAGCAAATTTTGAACCATCTAATAAAGCATGGTATCCACTATGGATTAAAATATATTACAATCATCTAATCTCATCTAATTTAAACCCTAAAGCAATATCATTTCTAAATTCTAAGACACTAAGGTATTTTAAAATTCACCCCATAATTATAAGAAATAAATTACTATTTCAAAAGCTGGTATCCTCCCTAAATATTAAGAATAATTTATTACTGGGACAACCAATACACCTAAATCCAAATATTAAATTAAATAACACTATGATAAACCTGAATCAATACCCACTAATTAAAGACACCACTGTATGGGACTTCTGCCAAGTAAAAAGCCTTTCAATTGAAAATATTAGGCAAAGATTAGAAGTAAACAAAGGTTATAACACCATAATCAACCAACTACTACACCTGATTAACACAATTACTACAAATGTTAAAATAGTTAACCAAGATATACAGCTTTATCAACAAATTATTAACCTGCTACTTTCAAGATCCAAAATGTTATCAAACACATATAGATTAATAACAAGAACTAGATACCAAGATGCAATTCTATATTCAAATTTTTGGGAAGAAAAAAATAACAAGATTACTGTTGAACAAAAATCTGCTGCAATTGAACTTAGTCTGAAATTAACCCCTCTCTAAAAACAAATTTATACTCAAATGATTAACAATAATACCTATCACACACCACTCTTTCTAAGTAAAATTAATACTTCTCTCTCTCCTTACTGCCCCACATGTCCAAACAGCATAGCTGACACCATTCATATTTTTGGAGCTGTAAGAATGTTTACAAATTATGGTGTTTGTTAAGAACCAAGTTAGAAAAAAAAGGATACACTAAATCTAACCGGTCATGGGAAATTGCAATTTTACATGTATTCCCCACCAACTTTTCATTTGAAAACAAATATACGGTAACATTGTGTGCAATGATGAAATCATACATAGCTCAAAATTGGTTAAATAGAACTAAAATGACATGGGACGGATTTAAAGGAATGGCTATAAAATGCATATTAGCCAGCAAACTAATTACGAGAAGCCAAAAAAACTATCCTGTTATCAGAAATATTGGAAAAACGCTTATAGGAATCTTAAAGTAGAACTGGTCTATGAACAAGGGAGTACAACATCATTATTACTCTAAGTAAACAAGGAAAAATAAAAGTAACTAAATATTGCAAAACTTGTACCCATTTTTAAATTGGAAAGGTATAGGAAGTGTAAATATATAATGAACATTTCGAGGTGACATCAAATTTATATAGTGTACATAGTTAGTACAAGATATAACTTAAGATAGGTAGGCTCGAATATCTTGATGTAACTGTTTTAATGTCAGATTCTATTATGATTAAAATATCTCAGAGTAGATTTTGTCTTACAATTTAATGTGAACAGTTTGAATGTTAGTTTATTCTGCATATTGATAACTGAACGCTGATGGTATATGTTCTGTATGTCTTATTATGCTTATTGCAAATTGATATTCCATGTATCTTGTCCTTATATATTTCTGTTTTATTCTTTTTCTTGTATTAAAAAAGAGGAAAATGAAATAAAAATATATTTGAAAAAATTGTCATTTGCAATTAATTACAAAACTTCAGCCAGTCATGCTAGAACAGATAATAATATCTAATATCTAATATGCTCACACACTGATGGGCTTGCCTAGGTGTGAGTAGGCACAATGATGCATGACTATCAGCCATGATCATGGAAGTGCTCATGCCCTGGGTGAAGTCAGCAGTGGACAGTATGGACAGTGAGCCTGTCTCTGCAATGGTGTGTGTCATCTATATAAAACTGATATAAGTCATACAATGCATATCAATTCCCTAACACAGACACAGAAACCATTTTCCAACATTCTCATAGCTGAATCAATTGCTGCCACCTGGGTCACCAGTGCCATCACCCAGTGTGACAGCTCCAGGCCCCTGTATGCCACATCAACCGACATGCTTGCAGGATTTCCTGCAGTCACTATAACAATTGCAATACTCACACTGACCCCCAAAACACTCAATATCTCTGATACACTGTACATATTGACCATTCCTGACTAGGTTGTTTATTTGCACATCCATTAAATGATGCCAAGGGTGATACCCAAGTATGGAATATTCTGGAGTCATGGGGGAAAGACCCACTTACATACCTCACTCCTATGCAATGCTTATGTACCACAGGTGCTTTGCATCCTTATGGTGATGCTTGAGATTGTGACACCCTGTAGCTGGGGTTGAGGTAGAAATGTGACTTCTTATGGTGAACACAGGCAATGCTGGAGTTATACCTCACCCCTCCACTGACATCTCAGTAGCTGGTGATGTGGTTTCCACTGTTATTATGTGTTTGATTGAAAACATCATTTGCAATTACAAATCAGTTTCTAGAGTAAATATTGCTACTAACTTGATACATCCCTTACAGACACTCAGGTAGTAATATCCAACTTAGCTTCCACATCACTGCCAGGTATTAGGGTTCCCAAACCTGCCTTATTGATAGACACTACGAATTTCTCTATCTCTGAGAGATTATTCTGTGTTGATGTCCCACCTCAAGATATAAATTTTCTGTACCTTAGTTTTGATCTGAAGTAACATATCAGTGATGCTGTGATGTGCCTGTGTTATTGACATCAGTGTCCTTCACCAATCAATGCCACATCTGGCCATGGAATTTCTTGTTTGCTTTACCTTTTTACAGGATACATGCCATGCTTTTATTATGCTTATAGTAATATCTCTCTCCTGCATGGTGAACATTTCCAGCCAATGGCATTTCTTCAGCCCCATGACATAGCACACATTGCTGTGGATTAAACATGTGGATACATTTTTGTATGCTTGACTGTCCAAAGTGTCCATGGCAATTGACAATTTTCTCAGTGTTGTTCCCAGCCCCCCTTTTTAGAGACCACGATTTTGCATGATACTTTGGTACAGATATCACATGCTGCACCTGTTGTACTGTAAGCCCCATATCAGGCTGAGCAACCACCACTAGCAAGACTACAACCTGTCCTGTCCTTCTCTTCTGGCCTTTCAGGTTGGACTACCTTGCATATCAATATCCCTCATGCCATGTATTGTGCTATCCACAAACTCTTCTGTTCACTAAGGGTCCTTGTTGCTTCTGTGCAGCCTATGTGCTCACTGAAGTTCTGAGGCCCATTAGCAGTAGCGCTATCAGTGTGCTGAGTGGCAATATGCTCTGCAATCCTCTATATTGGATACTCTACGTTGGTTGATGTAATGTCTTTTCTTGAAATATGGTGACCCCATTATTATCATGCTAAAATGGGTTTTAGACCTCAATAGTCAAACTACTGAGCTGATTTATAATGGTCATCTCTGGCACACAGCTATTGCATGATGTGTTTTCAACTATATTCAGTGCTACAATATTTTTGTCTGCCTGTTCCTGGAAAGGGAAGTTTTACACAGTGTGTGTGTGTGTGTGTGTGTGTGTGTGTGTGTGTGTGTGTGTGTGTGTGTGTGTGTGTGTGTGTGTGTGTGTGTGTGTGTGTGTGTGTATGCATGTGCTTAGCCATTGCAAATTCTGGCCATGCTATAGCTGATATGGATTGTGCCACCATGCTTGCCTGCCTGCAAAGTGATAAAGGCCATACTGTGGAAGGTGAGCAGGATGGCTTTCCGATGGCCTCCATGATCACCTCTTAGGAAGGAGGATGAAACACAGCTTCCTTATTTGAGAATGGTATGGTGGGACCCTCCCAAATCAGTAGGCAGGACTTGAGGGGGTTGATGTAGGCTGAGACAGACCAGCAGATGGATGCCCACATTGACACTCTGGAACATCTTGTGTGTCTGATTAAATCACATGACTGGCTGCTCACTCCATCAGTTATCAAAAATGGCATCCAGTAATGATCTCAGCCACAGAGGTGACTGTCTTCTGGGTGGGTTCCCCACTGAGCTGGTCAGGAAGGAACTCATTATTCTTTTCATCTTCCATCACTATGTTCCCCATACTTATGTGTTGTTCTTCAACCCATCTGTAGTCTAAATCTCCCCATTACCAGTTATTCACTATCTGTCAGTATGCATTTCTACACTGTTACTCACAAATGTCACTAACTCCATTGACAGTCTGTGTCTGCATTATCTGTTTGTCTGTTTCTGTTTCCTTCCCTGTAAACTTTTCTCTGCCATACCTATCTCTTACTACATTACCCACCTACCACTTACCTTCAAAAAATGAAAAATTGGCACCCACACCTCCTCCCATCTATCTTCCCTTTCTGTTATCTTTGTCTGTGTTTATTTGTCTGGTGTAACTACCCAGTTCCTCCCCACCTATATGATGAAATGACTTTGCACTTTGTTGTGGTACCCTTAAATGGATTGCTTTCAGCATGACTGTCACAGTCATGAAGAACTTTGGTGCATCTGTGAATGATTGTAACATTGGGAATGGTACTTGCCTGCTCTTTCTCTTGAGGCACAAGGCCACATACAGCATTGTTATTTTAAGAGCAGAGCTACTGATGTTATTGCTGCCACAAAGTTAAATTTTGCCACCATATCCCTGGCTTGACAGCATTATGTTGGCACTCATGCATGCTAATCAACGCTGGACTTCCTCACACTAGATTCACTGTGCAGTTTACCATTCTGTAGTGGTGTTGCATTTTTTTCTGAAAACCTTCATAGGATCATAGGATCAAAGGAGGTTACTAGGCTATTGTCTAAGGCCCTTATAAGCATAGCCAAGACTTTAGCCCATGTTTAGAAAAGTCAGCACCCAAAGCCCCTGACCAGCAGGTACACAGGTGGAATCCCAGTGGTGTATATTTTGTTTCCCATCCAATTATCCAGGTTGCACTTAAAAAGGGATAATGAGGTACTCTGCTTGATATGGAGCAGGAGTCTGTTCCACAGATGGGGTAGTCTCTGGGACACAAATCTGTCCTGCCAAGACATTCTGTTGATATCACAGACCAGGTTGAGTTCACGCATATGGGTTACTCGAGTTAAGCTTGACTTGCAGATATGTAGCAGTCCCATCAAGGCAGGGACTGACATTGCTTAGTATGTCAGACAGAGGTCACTTCTGAGGGGTCTGAATGAAACTGAGTAGAGGGACAGGGTTTTTAGCCTATCTGTGTAGGGTAGATATTAGAGGCCCTGGATTCTCTTAGTGAGGAATCTCTGTAGTCTGCCCAGCTGCTGCATGTGCTTTGCGAGGTACATGGTGAAAGGGGAATTGTACTCAATAATTGGCCTTATAAGGGAAGAATACTGGGATGTTATGACTTCTTTGTCCCTGGATGAGATATCCTTACATATGAGGTGTGCCATGTACAAAGCTTGCCGTACAATGGAAGCAACATGGTGGTCAAAAGTCAGGTTGCTATCAACCTGGGTGACCAAATCCCTCACTACTGATTGCGTGCTTAGGACATTGTTATTAATGTGATAATATGTGGGGACATCACTCTCCCCAAAGGGGATGATGATGCATTTTTTGGCATTCAACTTGAGGCTAAGTTTCTGGCACCAATCATTTGTCTGGGTGAGACCCTTTTGGAGGACATCCACATCAGTTAGGGAATTGATGACCATGCCCAGCTTGCAGTCATCTGCAAACTTGGACAGCCATAGCCCACTGGTTTTGGCCTGCACCACAGAGAAGTATATGCAGAATAACAGAGACCCCAGGACCGATCACTGGGGCACGCCACTTGTTACAGGTCTACTGCTTAAGGTAGCTTCCCCTGTTTTGATAAGGTGGGTTCTATCAGTGACCCAGTTTGCTACCCCTTAGGTAACATATGGATTGATGCTTAGTTGAGAGAGTTTATCTATTATGCCCAAGTTGGGAATAGTGCTGAAGGGTTTGGCCAGGTCAAGGTAGGTGGTGTGCACCATCTTCCTCTTGTCCATGGCATTGGCAACTGTCTCAAAGAAGTTGACCAGATTTAACAGACATGACCTCCCCTTAACAAAGCTAAACTGTGTAGGGTTGAGTGTTTTGAGGTTGCCAATGTCCATGTTAATGAGGTCTATGATAATCCATTCCATGGCCTTGCAGATCCGGCTAGCTAGGTTGATGGGTCTATAATTTCCCAGATTGGTGGATGCTATAACTTTCTGTAAAGGGATGACAGTGACTGTCCTCCACTCAGCTGGGACAAAGCTGGTACTCAGGTTTTGTTTGAATAGGGTGCCTAATGGTGCTGCAAGTTCATGCCTGAGTTCATGTTGGATGCAGCCGGGGATGTTATCAGGTCCCATGGAGGATGCATTTTTTGCCTTTGAAAGGGCAGTGATGACCTGTTCCATAGAGATAAGGGGTTGGAGCCAGGTACTGGGGATGTCCTGATTTAATGACGGGGGGGGGGGGACAGATGGGTGAAGTTTTTGCTAAACCTGTCAGTCAGTAGATTGGCTATATCCACAGCATTTGTGTTTGTGGTGTGCCTGACCATCAGTTCTGAACAGATCTGGGTGCATCCTTTGAGACTGTGATGAAGGCATTATGATTGTGTCTAGTAGATATGGCCAATTTGGACTGGAAGGTGGCTTTACAGGATTTCACTAGTGCTCTTATTTGCTTGTTCAGAATAAGGAGAGATTGCTTCCAATTGGGTACTTGCTCCTTCTTGGTGCTGGACATCATTTTTTTTTATTTTGTTATATAGTTTATTTATTGCAGATGTCCACCAGACAGGTTTACTCTTCCTTGTGGAGGATGATTTTGTCCCGTCAGGTATTCCTGATTCCGTGCATCTATATAAATGCTCATATAGTACTTTAGTGTAGATTTGGACATTAGTGCCAGTTCCTACAGAGGGAGAGGAGGCTGTGAAGCTGTTTATACCATCCCTCAGGAGGTTGTAATCAGCTTTGGAGAAGTTTTTTTGTTTGACCCTAGTTGAAGGAGGGGTCAGGGGAGATGGCAATTTCGAAAGTGACCACTTTATGGTCGGTTCTTACCAGGGAGAATGATACTGCAGGGGTGCTGCAGTAGTTACTCATATTGGTTAAAACAAGTCCAAGATATTATCACCTCTTGTGGCAGTATTGACTAGCTGTTCCAAAACATTTGCATTGATAAATTATAAACTGAAATCTCTGAGCATTTGTGTTCTGGCATGAGTAGTTTTTCCAGTCTATGGTTGTGCAATTAAAGTCACCCAGGATCAGAGTAAAGGGTTGTAACTTGATAGATTCAAAGAGGTTAATATAGGTGGACTGGGAATCTTGAGTCAATTTTGGGGGCCTATAGCTAGCTATGATTTGAATAGGGGTCTTGTCAATGGCTAACTTGTCTCCTGTGCATCTTACTGTTTGACCAGCCTAGATGTGTGTGTGTCTTTAATATATATTAAAACTCCAAGTCCTCTGGCTTTGGTGCCCACAGTTTGGGGTCTGAATGTATGATAGAATGAGTAACTAGGTAAGGCTGGGGTGCTCACCACAACTTTGAATCAGGTTTCTATGGCTGTATAAATGTCAGCATCTTCTGGGGTTAAGAATGCTTGCAATCATTGCAATTTCTTGTTTAGACTCCTAGCATTTAGCAGCATGACCTTTAATTTGCATTTTGTTGAAATTTTTATGTTGGTAGCATCGACCTCATGAATTTTCCTAAAAAAGGCACTATGGGGGAGGCAAGGGCCTTTGCCAGAAGCCTGAAGCCAAAGTAAGACAGATGCAGGTCATCTCTAGCAAAGCACTGTGGTCTGTCAATCATATCTTCCCAGGCTGTCAGGTACTGGATCCCCTTGGAATGACACCAGAAACTAAGCCAATTGTTAAAGTCAATCATTTTCAGCTTGTATTGAGGCATCATTCTGGGTGACAGTAGAATGCTGCTTAAGGCTAGGGACATACCTGCCTGGGACACTTATTCAGTGAGCTCAATCATGTCTCTCTTCATATATTCCAGGGAGGTACGCCTCAAGTCTTTCACCCCAACATAGAATATGACAGTCATAACATTACCTATGTTGAGAGACTTGAATGCGTGTGTGATATGGCAGATTCTGGCACCTGACAAACAACTAACTGTGACTTTCTCCTTATCCAGCCTGGTGAGAGGCACATCTGTGTGTCTCACAATGGAGTTTCCTATGACTAATATGTTGGGGTTATGCTTAAGCCTTAGTGGTTGTGAGACACTGGTGTGTGGACTATGCATGGTATGTGGTTTGGTGGGTTGTGGAGTTTGTGTGTGTTTTTGCCTTTGAGGTCTTCTTTTGGTTTGTTTTTGTTGAGAACCTCCTCATATGTGGGTGTGTTGTGTAGTTGTGGGTGGTGTTTGAGATATAGCGATTGTGTTGACAACCTTCTCAGTGCCAGATATGCTGGCTTCTGAGTAAGAGAGCATTGACTCTAGCTTCTTTATGTAATTGTATCTCTTGCAAATTGTATTTCTAGGTGGTAGTAGTAGATTGTTGTCCATGTACATAAAGCAGTTGCTACACTGTCTCAGGATGCCCATATCAACCAGGCTGGCTGGAGAAACCATAGGAAATTGTCCATCCATATTTGTCAGGATCAGAGGGAGAGAGGCCAGGGAGAGCTAAGGGGTGCTTAAACCAAAACTAAGAGGCTTAGAATAACACTTAAAATTTAAACAGGCTAATAAATGTAGCAGAAAAGATACAGTTGAACACTTTAGAGAACAGGTAGCAGAAAAAGCAAGATGAAGTAATAGTGTTAGGAGGAAAGACAAATACTGTAAAAGCAGCTGAATAAAGTGTTTTTTTTTAATTAGTAAAGTGGAAAGGGAGAAAGTAGGAACAGAAGATAATTCAAAGTTAAGAATCTAAGGGGGATGGCCTTTCCAATTGTTCTCTCTGTATTAAGTAGAATGAACTAATGAGACTGGACTGGAAGGAGTGTCCCAGATCAAATTTACAGTAGGGGCGGGCAACTGCAAAGCCACCAAGTTTACGAACAAGACAACAATAGGGAGAGAGGGTGGAAAACTCTGCTACAGCTATTTTAGGCAGAAAACACTACAGAAATGATTATCACATCATGAAAACAGCAGTGAGACACTAAATGAAAGTTTTAAACAGAAAAAGGAGCAAGTAGACTCTAGAGAATGCTTTTAACTGCAAACAAATCAGTTATATGATACATTCCTTGACAGGAACTCAGAACAAACAGAAGCTTAACAAATGGAGGAAATTTCCAGTTAATACCTTTGACATAGTGAAACTAGCTAAAAAGCTTTACAAACACTGTGACAGTAACAAAAGTGATTTAACAGGCCCCATAATGCAGACAATTTATGTACAACAGTGCAAATTAGTTTATAGCAATAAAATACAGTAAAAAGTAGGCAGCAGACAATAAAAAGTGCAATGAATGGTTAGAATACGCAATAACCAGTAAAAATAAGGCAGAAAACAGGATACTTATTGTAATACATATCACAGATCAGAGTTGTGGTCAGCACCCCTCCTCCATTCATCTCAGTGTGAATAAGCAGAAATCATCTTAAAGGCAGGGTTTAAATACCAGAAGGTACAAACCTGAAACACCTTAAAAAAGCTCAAATGAACCAGTGACTGCTTCCTCCAAGCCTTGACCAGCCAACTTTTACCAGCCAGTAGCCAATCAGCACAATCCTCTCAATAAGGTGAAGAATGGCTTTTATGGCATTTTTTTCATTTTATAAACATGAAATCGTGGTCACTTGTAAAACAATATCACTATATTTTCACATGACTGTGTACTTTGTACCTACTTCATTACACTTCAAACTAGGATGCATGATTCAGGACGATATCTCTCAACTTCTTACCACAAGAATTCCAAGCAAAGCCAAAACAATAGGGAGATGACCCAAAATCAGGGACAGACTTTAAATTTTGCTTTTATACACATAGAAACTTGCCAGAGTAAATAGGTTTTACATTAGCATGCATTTTCTGAAGGATATGAACTGTGAAACTCAAATGTCTGTCATTAATGATTTCAATCCTCAATGATTTGACAAAAACAACCCAAACATTTTATGTGGAATAGACCAAAAACACAAGTCATAAATCTAGATATTCTGCAAAATTCTGGAAAGTTAAGAGGTATACTCAGGAGTGTTCTAGAACTTATGAGATGCAACATTAATGTTTTTTTTAAGCTAGAACATTTTTTTCCATATATCATACATCTGAAGAAATAACTAGCTGGGTGTCAACTCACTGTTTTAAAATATCCAATCTGTAAAAAAGAGTAACATCTGACAACCACTGAATTAACACTTTGTGTCAACAATAAGCATTGGCACTTTGAGATTCATGTTACAATAATAATCAAAGATAACAGATCTATTGTTAGATAGTTCATGCAGACTGTTTTAACCTGACCCCTTCTTGTCTTTTCTCTCTTATGATAATACTTGGTGGAATTTAATTTTCTCTACAGGTTTATCATAAAAATCACTTGCTATTCATTTTTTTTTATTTCTTGCACATTACTTCTATCCTCCTGCTTACAGAAACAGACAGCAAACTATGATTTCTGCTTTATTACAGCTGGCTATACTTCTGTTACAGCTTGTCATAAATGCAATTCTTCTTCTTGCTTCAAAGTGTACTTCGGTTATACACATAAACAAAATAGAATAGGGCAGCGTGTAAGTACTCTGAATGTCTTAGACATTTTCAACTTTTTTTATCTCATGACACAAACTAATTACAAAAATCTTGTGGCACACCAAAAAATATATTTTTTTGCCGATCTGACACAAAATAGATACAATTTTGATTGATTTAAAAAATATTTTCCTCTTTTTTACTTGCATTTATTATTTGATGAGATAGCACTATATTTACTGCACATATGCTCATTGTCAGCCATCAAAATATAGGACAAGTCCCAAAAGCTGCAAATGATAGTAAATCACAAACTCTACTTAATATCCCAAAATTAACTGATGAAATAATAAAACAATTGAAAGTTGAAATACAGTTAATAGACATTAAAATGGTAACTAGTCCCAAAAACTATAACATAATGCTCCATTTAGTCTGTCCTTTCAAATGACCCTAGGTTCATAGGTAAACATTAAGCAGCCAAACATAAATAAAGGAGTAGTAATTTTATAAGAACAGTAATTAAAATCTGTTCCTATTTGTGAGCGTATATCCAGATTTCTTCAGCTGAAAGGTCCAGAGCTATTAAACCTCTTTACCGTCACTTATTCACTCTCTCACACATCTCTCTTTCAGAAAATGTATGATAAAACATGTCCTAATAATCAAGTAAAATATGTTCCTATTTTGAGCCAATGTAATTGGTATTATCTTAGATAAAATCTTAGTGGTATTCTCCTTGTAAACAGACTACTCCAGTAAATAAGTCAGCATAGCTTGTAAAAAATATGCACTATGCAAAGTACTTATAACTGTATTCCTCTTATTACAATTGCTTTGGCTATCGGGAATGTTTTGGAGCTGCCTTGATCATAGGATCATAGAATCACATGAGATTATTAGGCTATAGCCCCTGAGGCTCTTATAAGCCTAGACAAGAGTTTAGCCCATGTTTAGACAAATCAGCACCCAATGCCCCTGTCCAACAGGAACATGGGTGGAATCCCAGGGGTATATTTTCTGTTTCCCATCTAGTTATCCAGGTTGTGCTTGAAAAGGGGTAAATAGGTACTGTGCTTGATGTGGAGAGGGAGTCTATTCTATAGATGGGGGAGTCTCTAGGACACAAATCTGTCCTGCCTACAAGTCTTGTTGATGTCACAGATCAGGTTGAGGCTGCGCATGTGGGTTACTCCAGTGGAGCTTGACTTGTGGATATGCAGCAGTCCCATCAAGGTGGGGTCTGTAATCACCTTGTATGCAAGACAGAAGTCACCTCTGAGGAGTCTGTATGAAACTGAGTAGAGGGATATTGATGGAACATTTCTGATGGGATTGAATCCATAAACATTCATACTGTCTTCCCAGCTGCCTTTAACAAATACATTTAATTCTACAGGAACCAACTTTTTGAATAAATAAGCCCCACTGTTAGCAAAAAACTGTGTCGCTGTTTTAATTTCAGACAGAAGTCAGTGACCATGAAAGTTTCATTCTCAGTCTAGCGAAAGAGTGTAGTAAATAACAAGTCATAAGATACAGTTAATCAGCACAGAACAATTTTATTACAAGGAATGGCTGCACAGAATTTCAAACACAGTCAGTGGGGAGAGCACAGACAGCTTTGATAATTTTTAAAGAGAGTAAAATAAATGTTTCTCCAAACAAGTTATAAAAATCATGCATGAAAACCAATATTACCTTCCCTTGATATTCTCATAGGCCAATGTTTTTTGAACCCAATGTAAAATAAATAAATTCAAGCACTGCAAATTGCACACCTGCCCTGAATATTTGAGATGATACAAGATTAAAAGCTATGATGGTATACCTTTCAAATAAGAAAGTGCATGCTTTGTATGGCAATTTAATTAATGAAGAGATCAAATACCAAGATACAGATGGATCCAAGCTCTTAATAGCCAGGGAAGTGATTTTTTTTTCAGCTAATCTTGAGATTTCATTTGCAAGTGTTTTTTGTTGATTCCTTTAGTCAAGTTTATAAGAGCAATATTTAAAATCTGTCCTTATTTTTGATCATCTGTACCCCATTATTGTGGCTCTGTACAGACTTCTTGTGCTGAGAGATTGAGAGGTATGATGCAAACCTCTTCTAACTGATGCTGCTGCTGCCAGGGATGTCTCTCACTCTCATAAGCATACACACGGGTCCACTTTTAAATCTCAAAATACCAAAATCTCAAGTTTTGAGATACTGAACTGAAAACACTGAGATTTCGGTATCTTGAAACTTAAAAGTGTAAAAAAAAAAAAAAAACACAGCTAAAATAATGTGTTTGCAGGGGGGCAAGCCCCTCTTCACCTCCCCCACCCCCTTCACCTCCCCCACCCCCTACTTAAATATACCAACTCTGAGATCGTACTACAGTGAAGAGAACGGTAATGCTCCTGTTGCACTTACCATTCTCTTCACGGTAGCGCAGTCTCGGAGTTGGTATATTTAAGTAGGGGGTATGGGGGTGCAGGGGGGCTTGCCCCCCTGGAAACACATTATTTTAGTTTTGTTTTTTTTTTTTTTTGGGGTCCACTTTTAAGTTTTGGGATACTGAAATCTCGACGTTTTGAGTTCGATATCTCAAAACCTCGAGATTTTGGTATTTTGAGATTTAAAAGTAGACCCGCACACACACACACACACACACACACACACACACACACACACACACACACACACACACACACACACACATACACACACACACACACACACACACACACACACACACACACACACACACACAGAGTCTCTTCTGCTTTCATGCATGCATTCACTCACACATGCAGACAAAAACATGCACATGCACGCACACACACACACACACACACACACACACACACACACACAAACAGTTTTTTTTCAGTTTCATTTAGTTTTATTTTATACTCGCTAAACAGCAAAAGCACTGCTTAGTGAGTGTTAAATAATGTCTTGATTGATCTCACTATTCACTCTCTCTAGCATACACACATACAGAGTTTTCTGTTTTCACACACACATAACAGCTCAATCGTTCTCACTATTCACTCTCTCTCATACACACATACAGTGTCTTCTGTTTTCACACACATATACATTCTGCATTTATGCAAGCATTCACCCACACATGCAGATAGAAACATAAACAGACTCATACACATACATACATGTATACACATACAGTTTACAGCAGCCAGTCAGACACACCTCCAGTGAATGCTTGCAACACGAAGTGACTTTATGTTTTAAGATTTTTTTTATGTAATTTTTAATGCTTACATTTTAAAAACTAAACTGGAATTACAAACTGACAAACAGCATCATTCTTACCTGCTAGTGCTACTGCAGTTACATCTTCCACCTCTTACAAGCTGTGTCAGCATCTGTATGGAGTTTCAAACTGGGTGCCAGTGAGAGGCAGCAGCCAATGGCAGAGACAGGCAACTGTGATGGGGATTGTGAGCTCTTAGGTGTATCGGGGATCTGAAAAGGTTCACCAGCCTCTACACACTGGTTGAAAATCTCTGTCTTAAAGTCATCAAATGGATATTACTTGCTCTGTGTACCTGGTATAGTCAATGAACTAGTGAAGAAGGCAATGAGAGTAGTAAGCAAACCAACGGTGTTTAATCCAGAAGCAAACACTCAGAAGGTACTAAAAAGTACACACAAACTGCAAACCAACAATACAAATAAAGCGCATTTCGTCCTGCTCACTAGAAGGACTTCTTCAGATAAAAAATGTCATAAAAACTTCATCATTAAATTCTAAATAAAAAAGTGGGCATTGTAAGCCCCACAAATTACACTCAATTAACTTAAAGAGACATTGCTAACTGTGGTAAACAAGTTGTGATTTAAAATGCAAAATGCATGTTACATATATGATTGTAATAAATATGTAGTGATTACATAGATCAGTATCAAGTTTAGCATGCATATTTTAACTGTAACAACAAGCATGCATGCATGCTGTCTCCTGTACCTGTGGTGTGTGTGTGTGTGTGTGTGTGTGTGTGTGTGTGTGTGTGTGTGTGTGTGTGTGTGTGTGTGTGTGTGTGTGGGTGCATGTGGCTGTGTGTGGGTATGTGTGTGTGAGTGTGTGTGTGTGTGTTAACTGGAATCACACCATTCTGATGTCATACATTTCTGCCAAGAAACCAAATTTTTTTTTTATCACAGGGAGGTAGGCCAACTGCTATGGCTCAGCCTACCAACCCTCCACCATCTGCTGCATTAACACCCAGCACCTTTGGGACACAACCTAGCAGTACTGCCTTTGTAGCCCCTGCACTACCAGGCACATCTACATCAGGTCGCATTACCCCAGCGGCTGGTGCAGTGGTACCCTGCAGACATATTGGTGGAGGCAGTAATTGTGTCACCCACCAGTAGCTGCCAGGGATGGTGCATGATCTAATAGAAACTGGCTTTAGTGTCCACATTAGCCACTTGGAAAGGTTGCTCATTAAAATAGAAATGAAATTCCCACATCAAGTAGTCTCACGGGGAACTAAAGAAGGGGGCAGGGATGACAGTTCTGAGAGTGAGACTAGATTCTCACTGTTCCCATTCTGGATGGATATTTGCCTCCAATAGCTCCTAGCTATCTCCAGTCATAGTGTCGCTGAACAGTTTGTATTATCACCATTTCTGTTTCTGTCTTGTTTGCCCTGCTTGTCTGCACCTGCTTCCTCACCCACTAAACCTACATGACCCTCAAATCCCTATGTCACTTCCCCAACATTCCTCTCTTTTTGGAAAAAATTAAGAAAATGAGCACTTGTCCCACAAAATAAATAAATAAATTATTGGCCCATACATAGCTCTTCACTTTGCATATGTATCTTCTTGACACACTTGATTTGATCACATTGGCTATATAACATGATTGCACTGTTGTCACCTGTCAGTGTTGCGGTGACAATCTGAATTCATCAAATATTCTCTACATGTGCAGACTACTGTGTCGAAGAAGTGGAGATCTATGTTCTGTCCTAATTCCCTCCTGCAAATTCCTTTATTGCTTACCCTTTGTTCTCCCCCATGCCTGTCCACCATTTGACCACTTATCTATAAACACCATTTTCATGTTTAATCATGTCAAAACATAGAGTCACTCATGGCAGAAATGGCCCATAAAATAGCCTTCACTTTTTGTCCTCCTAATTTGCATGTAGTTTGGCATTGCACACCAATGCTGAGCAGCAATGAATGGCTGCTCATGAACTATAGAAAAACCTGGTGAGGTTTTGCCATCGGCCACACTAGTCCAGTTAGCTATGCACAATTGTGTTTAAACATGCTGTGCTATAGGAATACAGGTTAAAGCAGAGTAAAGCCACTACTTTGAAACAGACTGACAGTTCTGTACACTGTTGGATGTAACAAACTGCAATATCCTATGTGGAGTGTTAAGCTAAATCACTTGACTGAAGATTTTGTTTGCCCATAGCATCAAGTGCTTGATTCCATATACCTCTTAGACTATTTCTTACTGTGATGTTATATGTCTATGATATGTTTAATCATCCTCAACTTAACATTTGCCACAGTTATGAGTTATCATGGAGATATACTGGATACTGGCCAAAACAAATTATTTGCATTTTAAATCCATACCCACAACTATGACATTTATCAAACCTTTTCCTGCTTGTCATATGCCTATTGCCCCTCTCTTAACCTTTCCATACCCTGTAACTGCCACTTCATGCTGCTGAGCATGACAACTTAATAATTACAGCAGACAAAAAACAAAGTCTATTAATGTTTCATGACACCAAACATTGTTATGTGCATGTCCATCTCTTCTTGTATGCACCCCTTCACTCCCACCCCTCTTTACTGGAGTGTATTTATTATGCAGATAGATGTACAGGTCATCCCATGGTTTCTGCAAACTGACATGAATCTGCTAATGGATAACACAGACATGTTACCTTCATTCAATAGGTGATCAGTGCTCTTGTAATGTGCAAGGTTTCAAAATCTGTTGTACGATCCCCTTTGTGTCATATTCAGGTGATGATGGATGAAATGTTCTTCTAATATGATCTGGAAACTTTCCTTACTGTAAAGAAGCATACTGCACACGCTTTGCAGGCTATCAACATAAATAATTAACATATCTTCTGAGTCATACTAATCATTTCAAAAGATGTACCACACATTGTCATTTGTAGAAAATCTGTACTCACAATTAACTTGTAATTTGCAGTGAGGCCTGCAAAACAGCTACCTGTTGTACAACTGTATTGAGGTAGGCATTACTGATATAAGTGGGGGAAGACACACACACACTAGTGTAGTCACTTGATTGCCATATTTGCTGTCCTGATCACATTTTCTTAGCAAATGACATTCTGACACCATTTGTTAAAAAAAAAAAAAAAAAAAAAAAAGAATCATCTGGATCTGAATCCTGACTCACCCATGCTCTCATCACAAGCTTTCTGCTCTTACACCCTGTGCCACAGAAAAAGTTAGGCAGTAGATATATTTTCCACACTCAGTACTATCCAGAGTACTGACGGCCGCATATTGCGGCTGAGCCTGTTTGTGCAAAGGAAGGTGTACTACATAAAATGTTTCACTGTTTCCTTAAGCAGAGACCCATGTTTGCTCAGCGCTTAATGTCATGCAGATGGGGAACAGACAAGGTCAGCTGTTGTGTATGGAATAAAACTCTGGCCTCAAAATTTCAAAGATAGACTATAGCATACACATCATACTGTCTGCCGGGTCTATATTATAATCTCAAAGTTACGGAACATCGAATACAATATGGTCAACAGCATATTATTGAAGTTCCGCAACTTCGAAAATAAAAAAAATTTAAACATCAAATACTTACCCTAATGGGTTTAAGCAGGGCCCCCCCACCCCGCTACTTAAATATACCAACTCCGAGATCGCACTTTAATGTAGTATGGTGCAGAAAGGAAAGATTTCCCTTTCCTATACTGTAGCGTGATCTCGGAGTTGGTATATTTAAGTAGTTGGGGGTGTGAGGGGTGAAGGGGGGGGGCTTGCCCCCCTGCCTACACTCGTTAGTTTTTTTTTTTGTTCTACAAACATTTTTATTGTATTTCGATTGTTTAATAGTTCAATGCATAAAGTTCAATGTTTATGCATTTGAACTATTAAACATTCAAGATTATAATATAGACCTCCGCCCATCTGCCTGCAATTTCACTGATAACATATTCAGCAAACCTGAAACATGAAACATTAAAACAAACAGATGAATTATGCAGTTAACCTCAATCAGGTCAGTTACTGTCAGTTACTGTATATCCCTATTTGTGCACAGTTTAGCAATGAGCACCAGTAGACACTGCTACTTCACAAGTCCAAATTAAATTCCTAAAATTCAGACCATGCATGTGCTAATAGTTTGCCATCATCTGTAGAAATCAGTTTCTCAGCAATGCACTTTGGGAACAGGTGTTTAGCATGTCTAATGTCGTTACTGGGCTGTAATTCTACACTACATGGAAATACATTTATAACCACAACAAAAAGCCAGTGACGTGTGCTACACTAAACACATATTTTCTGATATTCATGTGTGTCCTACAGCAATGCACTTGCAAGTGATATAGCAGGACTTATGCCATTCTCAACCAGACTCCAGAATTACAGAGCATAAATGCATTGTTACATTTGGGATGGATATAAAGTGACATTGGACATTGGTCATCCATGATCATATCCCATTGATATTGCCAGTAACTTGCTCATAAGTTCATAGGTTCATAGGTGTGTGCTAGGCCAATGGCCCTGGGACCTTTACAAGCCTAGCTCATATAAGTGCCCTGGCATCATGCCATCATTAGTTCCTGGTGCTTCTATCAAGTAGACCCACTGGAGTGATCCCCGGGGTGAACTTTCTATTTCCCATCCACTCATCAAGATTGCTCTTGAAAAGGGCCAGTGAGGTGCTCTGCTTGACATGTATGGGAAGTCTATTCCAGAGCATGGGCAGTCTCTTGGTTATGAACCTGTTCCTCCTGCATGTTCTGTTGATTGTGGTAATGAGGTTGAGGTCCCTGGAAGATGTGGTACAGAATGATTGGGATTTCTTTATGTGTAACATTTCTAACAGGGCTGGATCAGACATGGCTTTGTAAGTCAAGCAGAGATCGCCTCTTAATAGATGATAGGAGGCAGAGAAAAGCTGGAGATTTTTTAGTCTGTCTATGTAGGGCATGTGTTTAAGGCCTAGGATCCTCTTTGTGAGGTACTTTTGTGACCTTTCAGCTGTTGCAGGCGTTTAGTGAAGTACATGCTGAATGGGGCATTATACTCGATGACTGGTCTAATGAGAGAACAGTAGAAACAGAGAGATGATGACATCTTTCTTCCTGGATACAAAACCCTTGGTGATGAGATTTGCCACATAGAAGGACTTTCTGACCACAGTGGCAATGTGGTGGTTGTAGGAGAAGTTGCTGTCAAACTGTGTCCCCAGATCTCTTATAACGCAATGCCTTCAGTGTTCAGTGGGCTACCATCAATGTGGTAATTAGTGTGAACTGAGTTTTTCCCAAAGGGAATGATAATGCATTTTTTGGCATTAAGCTGAAGGCCATGGTTTTGATACCAGTCGTTGGTCTCAGTGAGGCCTTTCTGTAAGATGTCTACATCACTTGGGGGGTTAATGGCTCCCAGCTTGCAATCATCAGTGAACTTGGTCAGCCAGTCCCTCCATGTTGGCTTGGACTTCTGAGAAGTAGATGCCAAACAGGAGAGGACCCAGGACCTATCCCTGTGGGACTCCACATGTGACTGGTTGGCAGTCTGACTTGGAGTCTGCTACTTTCACACTGTGGGTTCTATCTGTGAGCCAATTTGCAACCCACCTAGTGATACAGGGGTTGATTCCTAGTTTGGTGAGTCTATCAATAATTCCTGAGTGGGGAATGGTATCAAAGGCCTTGGCCAGATTGAGGTAGGCTGTATGAACTGCCTTGCTCTCATCCACAGCTCTGGTAATTGACTCAAAAAAGTCAACCAGTTTGAGTAGGCATAATCTACCCTTCACAAAACCAAATTGCATGGTATCCAGAGTCTGGAGATTCCCTATATCCTTGTTAATTAGGTCCATGATGATGCGCTCCATAGCCTTGCATATCAGACTCGTCAGGCTAATGGGGCAATAATTCCCAGGGTCTGTAGTCGCTCCCCATTTATGAAGAGGGATGACTGTAGCAGTGCACCATTCTGTAGGGACAAAACCTGAGGCGAGGCTGTAATTAAACAGGGCACAAAAGTGTGATGCCAGTTCACTTTGTAGTTCATGTAGAACACAGCCAGGGATATTGTTGGGTCCCATGGAAGCTGTATCTTGGCCTTGGGCAATGCAGCTTTAACCTGTGCTGCAGTAATGCTGGGTGCCTGGCATTCTTCCAGTATTGTGACTGGGCCTTTGGGGAAAGAGAGGGGTAAAGTTGGCACTGAATCTGTCGGCCAGTATGTTGGCAATATCTGTTGACTCAATATAGGAGGTACCTTTGTGCAGCAACTCAGAGCAAATCTGGGTATTACCATGGAGATTCTTGATATAACTGCAGAAGACTTTGTGGTTGTTTTAGTGTCTGCTGCAATTCTGCCTTCATAGCTAGCTTTATAGGTTTTGATGAGGGATTTCAACTTTTTGTTGAGGCTAATAAGGGAGTTTTTTCCAGTCTTGAGACTTCACCTTTTTCTGCGACAGTTTCTTCCTTCTGTTATAGAGTTTGTTAATGGCAGGGGACCACCAGGCTGGCTTCCTTTTTTTGGAGGAGAGTGTCTTGGTTCAGTTGGGTATGGCTAGTTCCAAGCATTTATGTAAGTGTTTGTACAGTGCACTGGTGTATGATTCAGTGGTCATGCACCTATTTTCCATTTGCATGGGTGCTGTGAAATTAGCCACCTCTAGTTTTAGGAGGCCAAAGTCAGCTTTGGAGAAGTTTTTCATGATGGTTACCTATGCTGGTGGTGTGTGTGAGATGTGGATTTCCATGGTAATTAGTTTGTGGTCGAATCTAACCATGGAGGAATTGACTATTGGTTTTGAGCAATGGTTGCCCATGTTAGTAATAACCAGGACAAGGATGTTGCTTCCTCTAGTGGGGGTAAGAATGAGCTGATCCACCACATTGGAGTTAATGAATTCCAGGAAGTGTTGGGCAAGTGCATTAGTTTATGAGTAGTTTTCCCAGTTGATGGAGGGGTAATTGAGGTCACCCAGTATGAGAGTGTTGGATCGGACTCTAATAGTTTCAGGGTGCTTAGGAACATGGAGTGAGAGTCTTGGGACATGGTTTTGGACCTATAGCAGGCTACGACTTGAATCACCATCTTACCCACTGATAGTTGTACCTGAAGTATCTCCGATGCGTTATGCTGGGCTTAGTCTGGAGGTGTGCATATCCTTTATGAATATGGAGATGCCACCACCTTTGGAGCTTTGGGCCTTGTTCTGGGGCTGAAAGGTGTGGAATGACTTATAGCCTGGAAGTGCAGGGGTGCTGTCTGCTGCTTTAAACCATGTCTCCGTTATAGTACAAATGTTGATGTTCTCAATTTTGAGGAGTGCTTTGAGCGAGTGCATCTTGAGCTGTAGACTTCTAGTGTTGAGCAGCATGGCCCTCAAATTGAATTTATTTATAGCTGTTACAGTAGTAATTTGGTCTTTGGAACACCATATAAAAAAGCACTATAGGGATGGCAAGAGCCTTAGCAAGTATTTGGAAACCTAAGGGTGACAGATGCAGGCCATCTCTGGCAATGCATAAAGGTCTGTCATTCATGTCATCCCAAGCAGACATACACTGAATCCCCTTAGAATGACACCAGAAACTTAGCCAATTGTTGAAGTCAACCATTTTCTGCTTGTACTGCGGTCTCATTCTGGGCGATGGTAGAATGCTGCTCAAGGCTAGGGTTATACCTTCCTGGGTCATATAATCTGAGAGCTCTTCCATGTCCCTTTTCGTGTAGTCCAGGGAGGTGCATCACAGGCCATTGACATCCACATGGACAATGACATAGTCATACTTGTACTTGTTGTGGAGTGACCTGAGTGCATGTTTTATGTGTCTGATCCTGGCACCTGACAGACAGCTGGCTGTTAACTTCTCCTTATTAAAATGCTATGAGAAACAGGATTCTAAAACCCTTTGTGAAAGCATCCATTGGTTGGATTCTAACCCTTAATTGCCTGAATTCTTTATCTAAACTCACTGCACTTACACCTTGTGCTACAGAGATATTAATCATATATATTAATGTGGACACCCCTTCATCTGAATACAAGGATGCATAACTCCATCATTGCACTACTGCTGTTTCCAAAGTGTGTGCTTGTGTGTGTGTGTGTGTGTGTGTGTGTGTGTGTGTGTGTGTGTGTGTGTGTGTGTGTGTGTGTGTGTGTGTCATCCACACGACATTCTGAGAAACAGGTACATGTCGGTCTCACTTCTGCAATATGCATTCATGACAGCTTATTTTACATAGGTTGCCAGGATGTATTTTTAAGTGATTTTCCAAATTGCTCTCAAACAATCATATCACAAGTCCTGGGTTTGCAAACAAGTCTCATAACAGTATACATTATTTGCAACACTATGATTATGTCATCCCCTATAAAGAACACTGACAGTGTTAAGCTCAGACTTCTGTGGTAGTGTGAGCATTAAGAACTGTATCCTCTAGCTTGTATAATTAAATAGGTACAGGTTTTACTCTCACAGCAGTCAACTTGCATATCTGTGTAGTTAGAAGAGCATGAGTACAGATCCTGTGGTCATGCAGCCTCATTACATCACAACTATTCTGACAAATAGAAAACTTTGCAAATGTCCTCCTCCCTCGTGATTTTCACCTCAGACTTCATGTGAACACCTTTCTATACATGATCCACCTTCTTCCAAAGGGCCTAGTTTCTGACCTTGGATGTTTCAAATCTGCCCTAGCAGCAACACACTCCTAGCCTGGAGGAGTCAAGCTAACAAATTCCTTTTGTAGTAACGACATGCCACAACTTCACGCAACAAGTACTATTCTCTCTTATTACATACTAAAAGAATGCAGTTTAACAAACAGCAATTCTGTAGCTTATGAAGCTGTATTTTTCCCCGTCCTGCATACAAATCATATTTCCTTTTTAACAATCATATTTTAGCATCATTAATAAACTAAAATTGATATATATTTTACTAAGCTGGTTGTGTCCCATAACAGTTTCTTCTTCCTTCTGACACTATCAGTGTCATACCATACATATAATTATATTTTTATTTTTCTTAACTTGATAAAATATGCCTCTGCATCATAATATTCATCATCAATTTCTGTCAAAATAGAACTGTCATTGATTTGTGCATGCAGTGTCATTTCATGTGCAGGTGAGGTTAAACATCTTGTAATCACAGCCTTTGGAACTGTGACAATAAAGACAACCCTGGAACATATAACAATTGTTGGAGTGTATAGACCACCGTCAAGTGCAGATGACATAGAGGAATTCATACATTTCTTACATGAAACACAGAAGGGAAGAATAATATTAGATGAAGACTGAAATTTACCAGAAATGGACTGGAATAATATTGATTCAACAACCTTAGTAAAGAATTATTCACAGAGTATAATCAGGAACAACAATTGCTTCAGATTGTAAAAAAAACTACCAGGGGATGGAATATACTAGATATTGTTTGTGTTCCCAAAGAAATGACTGTAACTTCAAGTCAAGTTTTACCACCATTGATGTGCAGTGATCGTGTGGTTATTAAGGTTAATTTTTTGCTAGATAATTCTGCCAAACTGAAATCTAAGCCAATGCACAGAAGGTTAATTGCAGATTATAAAGAAGCAAAACAGTTACTATATAAAACTACCTGGAATGAGGTGTTCAGTGGAAAAACTGCAAATGGAATGTGGAAAGTTTTGAAAGAAAAATTGAGTGCAAAAAGTCAAAAAAAGGTTTAACATCAGGATCTAGGCATGCAACATCAGAGGGATATATTTCCATAAGAACAAGATACCTGATTAAGGTGAGAGCCAAAAAAATATAAGAAATGGAAGAGAGGTCAAACTACAACTTTGAAAACTGAACTAAACAAGCTGGATAAACAAATTAAGCATACTGTTAGACAAGATCAAGAAAAAAATTGAAGACATTTTATATATAAAGGTATTGAGCATAATAGGAAACCTTTTTATAGATACATAAGATGTGGAAGGAGTAAAGGTACACAAACTGATAAACTGTGTGCAGATAGTGGCATCCAGGTAACCCCAGATACTTGAATCAAATTAGATTATATTGAAAAAGAACTGTGTAAACTGGATCCAAACAAAGAGCAGGGAGGAGACAGAATAAGTAACAATGATCTGAGAACACATCAGCAAGAACTTACACTACCATTATATCTATTATTCGCTATGTCATATAAATATGGGGAGATTCCTCAAGATTGGAGACATGCACTTATTAAACCTGCCTTTAAGTGAAAGGGGAGTAGGGCAAACCCAGAATCATACAGACCCTTAAGTCTACTTTCATGTTGTGGAAAAATAATGGAGAAGGTAATACTGGAGAAGTTATTGTCAGAACTAGATAGGTTAGGACTTGAAACCATATATCAGCATGCACATGTTGAAAATAGATCTATTACCACCTGTAACATGATGTTCTATAACAATATAATAACAGCTATGAATGAAAAATTGTGCTGTGATGTCATTTATATAGATTTAACTATAGCATTTGACAGGGTCACACACAAAACACTGATCAATAAATTAGTACAACTAGGGATTGATGTACTGTTGATAAAATGGATAGCTGCATGGCTTACAAATAGGACATGACAAGTATCACACACCAAATGGACCGGTGAAATCCTTTGTTATAGTCAAGGTGCCCCACAGGGCTCTGTCCTAGGCCCTTACTTGTTTAGATTGTATCTTTCAAACCTTACTTTTTCATCTGAGGTGTTCTACAGTCTATATGCTGATGACCTAAAATTGGGTAAACCGATTACAAGTGTCACGGATAAGGCATGTCTGCAAAATAATTTGACTAAATTGACCATTTGGGCACAGGAGAATAATATGTTGATAAATACATCAAAACCTAAGCATATGAGATTTGGGAGACATAAACTAAAATGTGAATATTTAATTCAGCACACAGTGATTGAAACTGTAGACTCATTTAAGGATCTGGGTATATGGGTAGATTCAGCTATGCATTTTTCTAATCATATCAAGCAATTGACTAATGATAGTTATAGAACTACAGCTTGTATAAAAAGATTTATAAAGTCTAGTAAATCAAACATAATGAAGTCATTGTTTGTTAGTTACATTAGACCCACACTTGAGTATGGAATAACAAAATAGAAACCCTATAGGAAAACAAACATGAATAAACTGGAAGGAGTACAGTGGAAATATACCAATGGCATCCATGGATGTGAAAATCTAAGTTATTATGAAAGACTAAAATATTTGAACTTGTACAGTGTCTCTTACAGATATTTAAGATTAGATCTTATTCAGGTATATAGGGCATTTAGGGACAACTACCTCTGGGAATGTTTGGGGTTATCAAAAAGTACTAGACAATCATCAGATAACCTATGTAGAAGATTCTATAGGAATGAGACGTGTACTAATTGGTTCTCTGACAGAGTAAACAAACAAAATGTGGAGAACACAGACCATAAACCTGGTAACTTGGTTTTTACTTGAAAAAGCCCAGCGCTACGGGCAGGTGAAAACACTTGTATTTATCTGTGAAAAAATTATTTATTGCTTTCCGGTGCATCCAGACCATTTTTTTCAGTTACTCTCTGACAGAGTAGCTGATGCTTGGAACAAACTACCAAATTACATTAAAGCAAGTACTAGTTTAGATATTTTTAAGAACAGCCTGGACATTTATTATGGGAACACGTGTTTTGGTATATTGGCAAGCTAGAAGGGCATTAATGCCCATGTGTGAAACATTTGCATGTATGTATGTATATATTTAGAATAGAAAATGCCAAAATTATTACAAATATAATAAAAAGTAGAATGACAATATCCTGGATTATGCTAGTTTCCAGGTTACCAAAAATGCTGCCCAACAATCCAAAAAGC
The DNA here is from genome assembly GCF_019279795.1 of Protopterus annectens. Taxonomy (NCBI): domain Eukaryota; kingdom Metazoa; phylum Chordata; order Ceratodontiformes; family Protopteridae; genus Protopterus; species Protopterus annectens. Next base: position 1,120,605,646 of record NC_056744.1, read on the forward strand.
GTCCATTTTTGGATGTGCTGTCCCGATCTTTGGCCCTTTGTTCCATGAAATTTTCCAGTTTTTCCTGTTCATCATGATAGTCACTAATATATGCACAGCAATAACTCCCAATGAGGGCACTTGAACCCCCTTTTACAGAAAGCATTATATCAAGTGCCATTCGATTCTGTAACACCACAGTTCGCATTTCAGTCATTTCTTGATCTGCCATGCTGATGTGATATGAAGTTTCCAAATAAACTTATATAATCCATGAACAGGAACACCACTGCTGGACACAATAAATTATTTTATTAACACGTTCTGGTACCTCAGCTTCTGCTGGAACATTTTTACATCACAACTGTGTCCCTATATATACATACCTCCTCTTCCAATTAATTAATTAATCAATTAACAATTAACAGTTATAGTACTACTGACTCAGTACGTAAAGTAAACAGTGCTTTAAATAAACATTTATAGACTTTTAGAGTATTGCACTTTCCTTTTACATCTGATAGCACCAAATATTCAAACAATAAATATGAATACATATCAATGCGTTTTTGATATACATTTTATGGATGCATCCTTAAATACATCTTTTTTGTATATGTTTTTTAAATAAAAAACTACATTACATTAATAACTTTTTATATACATGTATATTTAAAATTATAATTGAAATAAGAAGGACGTTTAAAGTCATTGCACCATATTATATAATGAAGTATTCCTTTACAGTTAGATAGCAAGGAGATATAATTTTGATGTATTTAATGAAATACATAGCTACTGATTTAATTTAGTTTTTATTTAAAAAACATACACAAAAAGATGTATTTAAGGATGCATTCATAAAATGTATATCAAAAATGCATTGATATTATGTATTCATATTTATTGTTTGAATATATGGTGCTATCAGATGTAAAAGGAAAGTGCAATACTCTAAAAGTCTGTAAATGTTTATTTAAAGCACTGTTTACTTTAAGTACTGAGTCGGTAGTACTATAATTGTTAATTCATTCATTAATTGATTGGAAGAAGAGGTATGTATATATAGGGACACAGCTGTGATGTAAAAATGTTCCAGCAGAAGACAAGAAGCCGAAGTACCAGAACGCGTTAATAAAATAATTTATTGTGTCCAGCAGTTTTGTTCCTGTTCGTGGATTATATGTGTTTATTTGGAGACATTATGTTGGCTTTATGTGTATAGAAGTGATATGACGTTTTGTTGACCACCTCCTGTAGAATTTGAGCAAGCATGGTGATATCAAGCATTGTCCTTTGCACTCCATACCCAGGATTAAAAACTGAAAATGCTTGCTCTGATCAGTGGATTGCTCACTTATTTCTCAGTCTACCTGTTGGTGGGTGTTCAAAATGTTGAATAGCAGGAGTAATCTCCCCTACAAAGCAACATCCAGACCAGTTTGTAGGAAACTAGGGATAGGCATGATCACCACAGATGTAGTAACGGTCACTTATCATGCCCATGCCATGCCCCCAGTCATAGCTTTTTAAGTGCAAAGAGTCTAACACACTTTCATGCCTGGTGTCATTACATTTGCTTTTTCCTACTGGTACAGTCCCATTTCTGGCATAACATGTGTCTCCATGTTGTGTGGCTGCAAGATGAAGGGACACAACCTTTGAAAAATCAGTTACATTACACCAGGTTAAGCTGATATCACTAAGGTCCTTTTCAAATGACACCTGTGATGCAGGGATGGGAATCAGGAATCCCTGCCTTAGAATGATGAGGTATATGTCAACATATCCATCAGTTTGAATTGTTTAGATTTTTGGCATATTGCCGAAGGATCAGCAAGAAACTGTTTTCTCTTGACCAATTTATAGATGGGAACAGCAGCAGAAACAAAGCAAAAGTACCTGTCGTCACTGGATTCATCATAGACTGCTACTGAAGTTAACCTTCTCACTGGGCAGATAATTTATCTGTCACACCTTGATCTCCCTGTGTTGGCTGCAATAATTCATCTGGGGTCCCCACATGACAGGTCTTACTGCAATGAGATGAATGGATCCACATTGGTAGTCCTGCACAGCGAACTGCAGTCAAAGTCGTTAGCAGGACCTGGAAGGGCTCCTTCCCCCTTGGGCTCAGGCAGTTTTTCCTCTGAAAAATTTTCACAAACAACCACTCACCCAGTTGTAGTTGATGACAGGGCTGGTCATGAGGCTTTGGTAATGCTGCTGTTACTGTTCGATGATTTTGCTGCAAGATATTAATGAGTTTCCTACAATAAGAAATCATAGCATCATCTAACAAAGTTAAATCTGCATTTTCCACTAAAGGGGTAGCTGGAAGGGCCATAGGTGTCCCCATTAATATTTCATATGGACTGAATTTCCTGGTGGCATTCAGTGAGGCCCTCATACTCATTAATGCTAAGAGAAGGGCTTTGGGACATAAGTGGTTTCAGTGCAAATCTTCAAAATTTTATTTTTAAGGGTCCTGTTTACCCTTTTCACTAATCCAGGATGACTGGGGATGGTTGGGACAGTGAAGACTCAAGTTAGTACTGAAAGCTTTACATAACTCTTTAAACAGATTATTATTAAAATTAGTTCTCTGGTCACTGTTAACAGTGCTGGGTATACCGAATCTCAGTATATAATCAGATAATTTGTTAATAACTGTGACTGTATTAGCTTTGTGACATGAGTAAGATTCCACCCATGCTGAGAACATACACAGTACTACCAAAATAAATTGCAAATTTTTAGTCTTAGACATCTGGATGAGATCCAGCTGTATATTAACAAATTGTCACCAGGGTGGAGGTAAACATGCAGATTTGCTGTTGGCATGTTTGCTTATGTTATATTCCAAACAAATACTACAATTTTGTACATACTGAAGTATCAAAGAAGAGACATAAGGGGCATACCAACTTTGGGTAATTTGATTAAGTAAATCTGTCTTACCTGTATGGGCCGGTAGATGATATGCCCTTACTAGGTAAGGTAGCAAAGAGGTAGGTGCCACCAGCCAACCTTCCGATGTCACCATATGCCATCAGAGGATTTTCTACATACATCCTTGAGCCAACTCAGAACTTCTCCCTGTGTTGCTTTAGCTTGAAAGGCTGACAACTTTTTAAAATCAAACACATCATTACTGTTGGAGTTTGTCATAGTTACATGCACACATCTTTACAACAATCGTCTACTGCTTGTTTAGCAGCTTGGTCTGCCAAATTATTACCTTTGGTAATTATATTCTGTCCCTTTTGATGTGCACAACATTTGATTACCGGCAGCTTCTTAGGTAGATGATTTTATGTACCTTGAATTTTTAATTTGATTTCCTGGTCAAAAACTCTCTCTCTCTCTCTCTCTCTCTCTCATGAACTTGTTTTAACCTTATTTTTAACTTTTTACTTTTTCTGTTCTTTCTCTCATACATTCATACATTGTCAGAATAAAAACATCTCTCATACTCCTTACCTTTCAATCCTGATGGTACCACTGTCAACACAAGGTGCCTCCTTGTAATAATTTGTCCTTTACTTTATGTGCACATACATTTACTATACTCATTTACTGTAGGGTCCTCCTACTATTACTTGTATACCTTACAACCACTCAGTCAAACAAAAACACAGTAATGCACTTATACTACAAACACAGTCTTACACTTAATTTTCTAAAATTGTCTAAAAAAAAAAGAAAAAAAAACACAAACCAACCCTTTTCTCCTTACAAAACAAATTTCCCTGCCAAGGCTAGTATGTTTGCACACCCTGAATAGCTGCACATCTGAGTCTCTGACTATTTCATACAAAGTAGTGGGAATTCACAGAAAATCTGTGATGGGCCCTATTCCAGAACTGCCCTCCAGCAATACCAAAATTCAGATCTGAGTCATGGCACCAAATTGTTATAGTCATAAATAAATAACATTAAGAATTTACCTTACATGCCTTCAGTCAGGAACAAGACTTCAGGATGCAAACAGAAATTTTATTCTTACAGCGCTGGGAGTCTGTCTTCATATCCCTTGATGAAGCATTCTCACTTTACATAGAAAAATTGTATTTTATACATTTTCTTATCTAACCTGGTCATGCAGCCTCATTACGTTACAGTTATTCTGACAAATTAAAAACTTTGCAAATGTCCTCATCCCTAGTGATTTTCACCTCGGACTTCACGTGAACAACTTTGTTGTTACCTCACAGCAAGAGGTTTGCCCGTTCGATTCTCGGCGTAGCTTGGGAGTGCCTTCTGTGTGGAGTCTGCATGTCCTCCCTGTGGTTGGGTAGCGTTTGAAAGACATGTGTGTGTAAATGGGCATGCCTTTGTTGAAGGTTGGACGTCGAGCTGGCACCTCGGCATTTCATTAAAATCTACTGCCAATCATTAGCGGACCGGAGTTCCGCTGTGGCGACCCCTTACCGGGAAAAAGCCAAAAGACAAACAAGACAAACAACTTCACATGAAAAAACTTTCTCTACATGATCCACCTGCTTCCAAGGGGTCTTGTTTCTGACCTTGGATGTTTCAAACCTGCCCTAGCAACAACGCAGTCCTAGCCTGGAGGAGTCAGTCTAGCAAATTCTTTTTTGTAGTAACTACATGCCTTAACTTCATGTACCACGTACTGTTCTCTCTTATTACATACTAAAAGAATGCAGTTTAAGAAACAGCAATTCTGTAGCTTATGAAGCTGTATTTTCCCCAACCCTGTATGCAAATTATATTTGCTTTTTAACAATCATATTATAGCATCATTAATAAACTGAAATTAATATACATTTTAATAAGCTGGTTTTGTCCCATAACATCATGCACATGTTATTAATGGACAGTGGCAGTCTGCATTAAATCAAGCACATATACACATATGCCCATACCCCTACTATCTTCCATCACATGCATATAGTGATTTTTGTTTAAATGGTATAATAGTGTCTAAGATTTTATGTGCTCTTGGTCTAGTAAGGTTCTATGATCTTCTGAACATTGCACATCCATGTTGCTGTCATTCACATGTGCTATGTTGAGGTGTGAATGTACTGTATCCCTACAACAGTGTATTCCAATCTGTGATTTGAGCTACCATATTGATGGCCACTGCTGCCATTTGCTTACATGTTCCTTCCATAACAGCTGTGATAATATGCCCCCTGAAGACTGTTGACATCAGATGATGCTATGTATATTGTTGCCCTATCATGGCATGTGGTTTTGTACTGCAGTATATCAACATTCTGCACAGCTGTCATGCAAACATCACATTGACAGATGCAGTATGACACAGGTGTGCATGTGTATATGCACTCAAAATGTTATCTGATGTGCAGCAATATTATATAATTTTGATTACATGGGCACATATGCCTGGGTTCAGCCACATTTAATGCTGTTATATACACAAACATATAACATGCTGGGATTCACTTGCAAGCTTGGGGAATTCACTGTATGCAGCATTTTGTTGTTATTGACAATGATTATATAGGTGTTCCCAGTACCATTGTGTGACTGTCAGCATTTGTTTCTTTAACTGTTCAGCACGAGCCACATCCACCTCATTTGCCATTTGTCCACATATGGTGACAGGACCCTCACACACACACACATTTTCACTGATAAACATATATGCATATGATGTACAACTGATGTAATGATGTGAAATAGGTACAGTTATACAACTGTGCTAACAGTTCTACTGTGTTGCATGTGATTTGGACCAAACATTATATTTGCAGATGATGTACAGCCTGAAGTCCAGTTGTAACATAGGTACAGCTGTAGTGTGACTATATTACCACTTGATAGTTTACATGAACAAATAATGATGTATGTCAGGATTTCATGGCAGTATAGCATTTTCACTGGTAATGTCGGGGGACAGTGATTATGTTACAGATTTGCTGAGTATTGACATGTACTTATACAGGGTGCTCCATCTATTGTTTGGTATGTGTACACTATCACAGTGACAGCTTCTTCGCTCATTGACACTAGAATTTGCACTGCTGCAATTTCTGTGCCCTGGAGCATAGTTGATACATTGCCATCAGTCTCACATACTGCTGTACCATACATTATAATGGATCACTTCATAATTCACACATCAATTGCATATGGTTCATAGGTTCATAGGTTGGTACTAAGCTATCGATCCTAGGGCCCATACAAGCATAGCCATAACAATTCTCTGGATATTTCTTCCCACAATATTTACTTCCCTGGACTCCTGTCTAGCAGGGCAACTGACATGATACCCTGAGTGAAATTCCTATCTCCCATCCAATTGTCAGGGTTACTTTTGAAGAGCGCCAAGGAGATGCTCTGCTTGACATGTATGGGCAGTCTATTCCAGAGTATGTGGAGTCTCTGGGTCAGGGCACTATCCCTCCAGCATGTTTTGTTCATTGTGATGACAAGGTTTAGATCCCTGGAGCATGTGGCTCTGAGGGATTGGGATTTCTTTAAGTGGAGCATGGCCAACAGTTCAGCGTTTGACATGGCCTTGTATGTTAAGCAGAGATCACCTCTGAATAGACAATATGCCACAGAGTATAGCTAGAGTTTTTTAGACGGTCAGTACAGAGCATCTGCTTTAGGCCTAGGATTCTTTTAATGAGGTATTTATGCGGTCTTTCCAGCTTTTGCAGATGTCTTGTGAAGTACATACCAAACGGGGCGTTGTACTCTGTAATGGGTCTAATGAGGGATGAGTACAGTGGGGCAATGACCTCCTTTTATCTGGATGAAAAGCCCGTAGTGATGAGGTGTGCCACATAGAAGGATTTCCTGACTGTTGTGACAATGTGGTTATCGAAGGTGAGACCACTGTCCACCTGTGTCCCTAAGTCTGTCATCACACTTTCGGTGTTTAGTGTACTGCCACCTATGTGGTAATTCATGGGTACATGGGTTTTTCCCAAAGGGGATAACTATACATTTCTTGGCATTAAGCTTGAGCCCATGGCTCTGACACCAAGCATCTGTTTCTGTAGGGTATGGTATTATATGGTATGGTATGATATTATATGCTTCATATAACACACATTGCTATTACATGTGTCAGATGCATGCAATGCACAGCTGTGTGTAAGGATTCCACTCATAAAAATGTGTTGCCTGTAAGTGTTGATATTCATATAGCCAATACCTATGTCAGCCAGAGATGCTTTACTCAGGTGTATCACATTTGTCACAGTGAGCCATACCGAACTATTCTTTAGGATGCATAGCCATTAGGATTTGACAGTGTAGACTTTCATTTAAAAATGTTCTATTAGATGCATGTGTGATACATTCTTCTGTGTTGCCCCAAGTAAATACACAGGCCAATGACAAAATTGATGGCATGGGTTTGATTCTTACAGGTGTGGATTGTGGCTTATGTGTCATGCAAACTTTAACTGCCAGGATTGCCTTTGTTTTCAACTGTAGGTTTAACACTGTCCCTTTTAACCACTCCAAAAAAGGGTCATTTTTGGAGAAGGGTTGGTGAATCCCCCTTATAGAATCCTGACAATCATTACAGCTGTAATGTCTGTTCCTGCAGAACATGTATAATAAATTACAAATTACACTCACATATTCTGTCGATGCTGCAGATTAATGGTCATAATATTTTAATAGTGACCCTGATTGTGGCTGTTTCCATCTATTTTTGTAGATGAGTTTTTTGCTATGTATCCATAACTCATTGAGAGGTGTGCTGACATGTCAGTCATATTCAAGCAGTCATTTTGCAGATCTTCAAACAATGCACATACCCCTATTGGATATGCCGTCCTTGCTAAATGTCCTCTCTAGTGAGCATGTCAGTGATGTTTGTATCACATCCATTCTCCACTGACATGTAACCTTATGTGCCATCAAATATGTATACTATCATGTGTGATGATATAATATATTCACACGAGACGTAAACAGCAGTACATACTGTACACTCTACATATGTGCTTAATGTTATGTTGTTAACTTCTCTTGGAAGTATACACACATTGACATATCCTATCTCGAGGGCATATTTAACATGCCCTTTTCCTTTTACTTCATTCCTGTTGTTTATGTCTCTTTCCATTTTCATCAGCACACTTTCCCATCCTAGTGCATGTTTCTTTGTATTTGCTCTTGCTGTCACCTGATTATTTCATTTTGCAAGTAATTGTTGTAGTGTACACTGCGCTCTGTATACTTTTCTTTAATGAGTTAATAATGCTGTTATTGTAGTATTTTCAACCCTGGTAGTCATTGTGGAAGTCTGTGCAATCTTGCTTGTAAATTAACTTGCATGCTTCTTGTTTCTGTGCTCATGTTGCTCTGCACAGTTTCCTAGCAGCAGCATTGTTGCTGGCCATGAAACTGTGCTTGTTTATGTGTAAAGATGATGTGCAGCATGAATACGTAGTTAACAATGTGTAAACTTTATGTAGGCTTTGCACAAAGCCTACATGGAATTTATTGAATTCATAGGCAGATCTCTTGCCTCACTACATGGCCATCTTGCCCATCTATAACAGAAAATTGCATTCAGGTAATGCAGAATACCATATTGTTAGGATTACAAACTGATATCATGTTTAAGACTATAAAACAAGCATTTGCCAATCCAAATATTTTCTTGAAGAGCACTGGCAACACTTGATCGGGATGTAATGGCAATAATATATTATACTGATATAATTGTTCTGGGCAATGAAAACAAAAGTATAATTAAACAGATACAGTAGTATTGACATTTATTTTTTATTATTTGATTAATCAATGATGTAGTGGAAGAAAAACAAATAAAACATACAATACTAATCCTTTGCCCTTGCTTGCACAGCTGAATTTGTAGCACATTAGATTCAGATTAATAATACTATAGTGTGCATTTGAAGACCATCACATTCTGTTAAATTTTACCATGGGATGTTTTACTTCACATGTCTGATTTTTATCTCAAGGAATTTATTTGAGTATTGCTGAGGGTGCCCTAAACTTCACCACTGAATTTGTAGTTTGCTAAAAATCAGTAGTGACTAAGACAGTGAAAATAAGCAGAGATAAATGCAATCAAGACCAGTAATACATACATGCAGAAGATGCAGCCCTGTATTCTTACTTATCTTCATTTAGTATTTTAAACTAAAGATCAATATGGTTCATATAATGAGAAAATGCAAAAGAAATACACCTGGAAAAAGATCAGTAAAGTTAGCAACTAAAATGAGTAAAGAAAGATGAAAAAGGTCAGCAATGGACTGAAGGAGTAAAAGACATAAAAAAAAAACAATGAAAAAATAGGAAAGTGAACTCAGGTAAGGGTACAAGAAAGGAAGTTTTGGAAGCATATGCTAATCAATACAAAAAATATAGATCATTTTTTTTAAAAGAAAAATGGGTTTTACATACATATTAAAAATACTAATATTAAAAGGAGAGAGAATAACAGAGGTTGATAGAATAGATCAGATCATTCAAGATACAGTATTCAAACTTTTGTTTGTGGTTGCAGCCTGTATTACTGTCAGTTTGCTTTAGTCTCTGCATTTATGATAATACTTTATCCTGCTTAAAACATGACATTAAAAGTAATGGAATCAGCATGAAAAGTTGAAAGCAGACATAATCAATAAGGGGTTCCTAGAATTACAGTTACAGCCTATGAAAATGCGCTTTCATTATTTTATAGATTCATAGGTAGGTACTAAGCTATCGGCCTGAGGGCCTACGAAAGCCTAGCCAACAAGGTTCCCTGGCTTACACCACCCAATAAAGTTATTTTCCTGTGCTACTGTCGAGCCGAGATGCCAAAGTGATCCCCGGGGTGTATTTTCTATTTCCCATCCACTCAACAAGATTTGTCTTGAAGACTGCTAATGAAGAACATTGCTTGACATAGATGGGTAGCCTGTTCCAGAGTATGGGAAGTCTCTGGGACAGGAATCTATCCCTCCAGTATGTCCTGTTTATTGTGGTAACAAGGTTTAGGTCCCTAGAGCGTGTAGCTCAGAGGGATTGGGATTTCTTTAGGTGTAGCATGTCCAACAGCTCTGGGATTGACATAGCTTTATATGTTAGGCAGAGATCACCTTGGAGTAGGCGATATGCTATGGAGTAAAGCTGGAGTTTTTGAGACAGTCAGTGTAGGGCATCTGTTTGAGGCCAGCAATCCTCTTTGTGAGGTACTTCTGTGGCCTTTCCTGCTGCTGCAGATGTCTTGTGAGGTACATTCCAAAAGAGGCGTTGTACTCTATAATAGGTCTAATGAGTGTTGAGTAGAGGGGAACAATGACCTCTTTTTTCCTGGATGAGAACCCTTTTATGATGAGGTGTACCATGTCAAAGGACTTCCTGACTACTGTGGTGATGTGACTATCAAAGGACAGACTACTGTCCACCTGGGTCCCAAGGTCTCTTATCACACATTCAGTGTTAAGTAGACTGCTGTCTGTGTAGTAGTTCATGGGTACAGAGTTTTTACCAAAGGGGATGACCATGCACTTTTTGGCATTGAGCTTGAGGCCATGCCTCTGACACCAGGCATCTGTCTCAGCGAGGCCCTTCTGTAGGATTTCCAAATCATTTGGGGAATCTACTATGGCTCCTAGTTTGCAGTCATCTGCAAACTTCATTAGCCAGAGGCCTTCTGTGTTAGCCTGCACTTCAGAGAAGTATATATCAAACAGGAGAGGTCCCAGGACTGAACCCTGTGGTACTCCACTTGTCATTGGTTTGAGGTCAGATTTGGAGAGTGCAACTTTTACAGTGTGGGTTCTTTCAGTGAGCCAGTTGACAACCCATCTTGTGACATAGGGATTTATACCTAGTTTAGTGAGTTTAGCTATAATTCCAGAATGGGGGATGGTGTCGAAAGACTTGGCCAGGTCAAGACAGGCTGTGTGAACCACCTTACCCTCATCTACGGTTTTGGTGACTGCCTCAAAGAAGTCGGTCAGGTTCAGGAGGCATGATCTGCCTTTCAAAAACCTGAACTGGGTGGGATCCAGAGTTTGGAGGTTACCAATGTCTTTGTTTATGAGTTCCATGATTATACATACATTCCATGGCCTTGCAGACCAGGCTCATCAGGCTAATAAGGTGATAGTTCCCGTGCTCAGTGGTGGCTCCCCTTTTGTGGAGTGGGATAACTGTTGCTGTATGCCATTCAGTGGGCATAAAGCCTAATGTGAGGCTGTGATTCAACATGGTGCTTAGGTGGAGAGCCAGTTCATTCTGAAGTTCGTGTAAAATGCAGCCTGGGATGTTGTCCGGTCCCATGGATGCTGTGTTTTTGGCTTTAGAGAGTGCAGCTTTTACTTGCATAGTTGTGATTACAGGGACTCTGCATTCTTCCTGTATAGATATGGGCCCTTTAGGGGGTGAGAGTGGGGAAAAGTTAGCACTGAACCTATCTGCCAGGATGTTGGCAATATCAGTTGGTTCTTTAATTTTCATGCCGTTGTGCTGTAACTCAGAGCAGATCTGGGTGTTGCCATTGAGATTCTTGACATAGCTATAGAATGCTTTGTGGTTGCCCTTAGAATCAGTGGTGATTTTGTTTTCGTAGCTAGCTTTGGAAGATCTTATAAGGGATCTCATCTTCTTACTGAGGCTGACCAGGGAGCTCCTCCACTCATGGGATTTTACTCTCTTTTGCAACAGTTTCTTCCTTCTGTTGTAGAGTTTGTTTATGGCAGGGGACCATCAGATTGGCTTCCTTTTTTGGTTCTGTTTGAGATAGCATGATCCATGCACTCATGTAAGTGCTTATAGAGGGCATTTGTGTAGGATTCAGCAGTCGTAACTGTATTGTCCATCTGCATGGGTGTCATGAAGTTCGCCACTTCTGTCTTAAGAAGCATGAAGTTGGCTTTGGAGAAAGTTTTTACTGTGGTTTCCTTAATGGTGGGTAGGGGCAGGATGTGGATATCTGGGGTGATTAGCTTATGGTCGGATCTGACCAACACGGAGTTAATTTCAGGTGTGGAACACCGGTCACTCATGCTGGAACACCGGTCACTCATGTTGGTAATGACTAGGTCTAGGATATTCTTGCCTCTTAGTTGTCTCATTAGTGATTCCACAGTGTCCATTCTGTAAGGTAAACTGACTGTATTGCATGATATATTTGAAAAAACATCCTAAAATCCTACAGCTAAGATGGCCTAGTGGTAAATTGCCATGACTGTGGTGTACAGGTTCTTACATTCAAGACCTGCAAGTGGTGTTTATTTTGTTATACGTCAGAACAGAGGTTGATGGAGACAGAGTGATTAAAGCACTTTTAAGCAGTTCTAAGTGGGTTTGCCCAGTGCTAAGTGATGCCAACACACAGTTAAACTAATAGGCACTTAGTCCATGTTGGCTTCACTTAGCAAAGCTTACCAGTGCTCAAATCAGATTAGCTGAGCTACTTACTGCTTAGCATTTATGTTTAAGCCATGCTTAAACATGTTAAGCATAGCTGAGCATTGGTAACTATTGCTTACATTTCATTCTTAAAATATAGCAGAGTAATGACTTCATTTAGTAAGTGTATATAATTTCCTTTACATAACATGCCTATATGTGCTGTCATTACAGAAGCAAGGGGTGTGACTATACTGTATTGGACACTTGGGTATACATGGGTGGTTTCACATGTTATATGCACTCACACTTCCATGTCAGACCAGCTAAAGTAACCTGATTGACAAAAATTATTTACCACATATTTCACTATTAAAATAGTACATTTAGCACAGCTTTTCCATTTAAAATTGGATTGCCTGTTGTAGTACTCAAACCGTGAACCCCTGCATGCAAAGTGGGGACTCTGAGCACTGCACTATTGATTTGAACTATATAATTTTATGTATCTCCTATTGGATATTAATATCATATTATTATGTTAACTGTAGAATATTGTGTTTTTTAGCCATTTCATTGAGGACTGCTGTCACGTAATAATGGCATACATTTCAATTTCAGACTTCTGTCCTTCAGAACATTCATGCTAATGCATAACCTGTTTTCTATCTAGTTTCTGTCTGTCCTCTGCACAGAAGAGATGACACTGGTGTGCAGGCTGTGGTAGACTACACTGCAGAATGTGTCTGAGAAGTCATTACTGTGTTCATGCAGAATTCAGCCAGGAATGGTATTAGGCCTATGGAGACCTCTATGTGTTGCCTTTGAGAAGGCATTACAGACCTGTTTTGTGATCATGAAAGTAGGGGGACAGGTGCTGTATATGCACGTGTACTTATGGGGGGACCAGGGGGTGATGTTTACATGTCAGCTTTCTGCAGCCAGTCACCTGTATCCTTCATGTGGGCCTTGCCTCTTTTCCTTGCCTGTGCAAGGGACATTGCAGGGGTGTGGGGGCTACAGATTTACAGACTGTATATGGGAATACTACACAGGGCAGGACATGTGTGGACAGCCCAACAACATAGGGAACAAAGCTCCAGAATTGGGTACAGATCATATGTCAGTAATGCTGTTATATACATGGAGGGTTGCTAGACTGACAGGGTTCATCTGGACATGCATTTACTGAGTGACTTGACATCTGACAGTGCTATATCTCTGACATACCTCTCAACTAGCATGCTGTCCACAGACTGGTCAGACATTTGCCTGTTAGGTTGGTCTGTTCCCCAGACAGTAGTTGCCCTTGGAAAATCATTAGGTGACTCTGGGAAATGCAGTCATTAAATACTAATATCCATTGCTATTACTGACTCCATATCCTGCAGAAAGGCTATATTACAACTAACCCAGCAACCGTCTCAATGTATAACAGAAATAAGTCCAATATATACCTGTGTTTGGGCCTCTGTCCCAAAATTATGTTGGGTTTTATCCAGATGTCATGCACTAAGAGGCTTACAGGTATATGGTACAATTATGTATTTCCTTCATTCCTGCTATCCTCCCAGTGATGTAGTAGAACAACAGACATGTTACATGGAGGATGCCATAGATATGAATCATGAGCCTGTGCATTCTGAAATAAAGTGCACATTTGAGATGTATGTTTGTGTCTGGCCATTGTTAACAGATTGTCAAGATTGTGTAGAAGTATAGTGTGTAAATGGTATTTGGGCTGTGTAAAAAGGGGGGTACATGTGAGTGTCATGGCCCCTTTCTATCTGACTGTGCATGCTGCTCTGGTTTCTGTTTCCCTATCAGCTGTTATATTTTTGTACGTACGAACCATGACATGTCCCTTAACACCTCCAGATTTCCACTACACTGTGGCCTGGGGCAGTATATTTAGGGGTAATATGTGAGTGGAAACTGGATATTTGTGTTCACATTGCCATTACAGTGCAGTGTTCAGTTTGCTTACTGGTATTTCACTGTGACTGTGGTGCAACTGTTTGTGGATATGCACTTTCATACCAGTGCCTGTTTTCCATTGGGGTTATATCCCTGTACTGCCTGCTATATTTGCAAATGCACGTGTACAGCCACAAAGCTAGATTTCAGTAGTGTTATGTCAGTCTGCTTGTAGTTTGGATGATGTTTTGCAGGTCAGTGCAGTTTCCTTACTGATGTGCTATGTCCAAATATTTGTAGGATATACCATTGTCTGGCCAGTACCTTTGGTCTGGTCCCCATAACTGTTGTGTATTCCTGACACATCAGTGAAATGATGTGAGGATTGGGGTCAATAACTAATGAGAAGCAATTGAGTCCGAGACCTGTGATATTTCAGTCAATATATGTTAGGGCTAACAGTGTCAGTACAGCAACTTTCTCAGCTTATCTACTCACGTATTTTGGATACATCAATATTGCCATGCCTTTGTCCCCCCACTTTGTCAGGCTTGGTACAGATTCATTGCACTAAGGGGTTCTGAGCATACCTCTCCACTGCCAGGCTTTTCACAGAATGTCCAGATGTTTGACCCATGCTTTGGTTCTGTTCCATAGTTTATTTGTATTTATCTGGTAAACCACTGTGATGATCCAAGGATTTGTCAGTGAATAATGACATAACATGTCAGTTTCCATCCTCATATCCTTCAGATGTTTCTGCTGAAATGCATCCTGTTGCTGTACAAATGTTTTCTTATAACAGCAATATTTGGAATATGTCCCTATATGTGGCCCACCCCCCCCCCCCACACACACTTTGTACAGCTTTTGTACAGGTTTCTTGCACTAAGAGGTTGATAGGTCTGGTTCTGAGGTGTGGCTGTACTGCATGTTATATAAATACATGTATAGATATGTTTATATATATATATATATATATATATATATATATATATATATATATATATATATATATATATTCCTCTGTTCATATATTTATATATGTATATTATCTATCTACGTGTATATATATATATATGTATTTGTGTGCGTGTATGTGTATGTCTATGTACAACATGTGAATGATTCCACAGAGCTTTCTCACTGTTGTTGTATGCCTCTATTGCATGATAAGTTTGAAAAAGCAAGAGTAATCTTCCTACAGCTCAGATGGTGTAATAGTACATTGCTCTGATTGTAGTGTGCAGTATCCTGGGTTATAGACTTGGGACTGATGTTTTTTCCATTAATGTTAAATGACCAGATTGCATGATAAGTTTGAAAATGCAACAGTAATTACTACACCTCAGGTGGTGTAGTAGTATGATCCTCTGATTGTAGAGCACAGTATCTTTGGTTCTTGTCTTAGGAGGGCTCTTTTTTTGTTACTGGGCAGAACAAGGGCTGTTGGATACAGAGTAATTAAGGCACTTTTAAGCAGTTGTATGTGGGGTTGCATGGGTTTGCCTGATGCTAAATGATGCTAAAACACGGTTAATCCATTTAAGCTTCACTTAGTGGTGCTTACTCCTGCTTACCCCCATGCTAATTTCTTTGAAAGAATAGAAAAGGGTGTGATAGGAAAGTGGTGAAAAAAGGGGCATGCAGAGGGAAGTACAGTTTGAAAGGTAGCTAGGGATATGCAGGATAGATGTAGGAAAGGTCCATAGCTGTCCATTTCTTCTACAGCAGCAGCTGTGAATGTCTACAGAATTTGGAAGTGAATTTGGACACTCAAACTCCTGAGAGAGGGGTGAGGACAACAGTAATGTGTTGTCATGCCAATTGGATTGGATTACAGTCCAGTGGACACGTGTGCAAAATGGACAGCTATGTATGGGGTGTAATTTTTTGGGGGGGAACAGATTGCCCTGTTTTTTAAGGTGAGAGTGAGATGTTGGGGAAGGATAGTAGGTCCATTTGTGGAGCTAAGCTGAGTAGAAACACAGACAAGACAGACAAGACAACAGACTGGGGTGGTATATGACATGTGGGGGGGGGGTAAGCACCTTGGATGGGGAGAGTGGTTGGGAATTGGATGCACATGAACCCTCAAATGGAAACAGTGGGACTAAGGTCCACACCCATGTGCAGTCACCAATGCACCTTCACGGCCCCGAAGGTGGCTGTGCTGGGGGCTGAGCAGGTGGGGCAGGATGACCCTAAATTTGCGCCAGTTAGCCCTCAAGCTGGCACAGCTGATTGAACTCCAATCAGAGGATGCTGCTCACCAATCTATGGACCTGACTAAGGACGACAGTCTCCTCTCCATGCCTACTCACAGGGGGGGGGGTGAGCCCTATCCCATGAGGGGGTTCCACCTGAAGGTGGTGCAGGACCAATGGAAGAGGAAGGCCCAGGTTGAGTCGCAGATGTGCTGCGGCCTGGTGCCATAGCCAGATGAGGTGGGACAGGTGGATCCCCTGGGATCTGCCTTCCCAGACATGCTATGGTGCTCAGGTTTTAAAAAATATGTTGGTTAGTCATGAACAACATATTTCAAGATTATTTATAACAGCATGCATGGGTGTTTTATTGACTGTGTAATTAATTTAGATTATATATAAGGAATGGAGGTTGAACTCTATGTTATTAGCACTGAAGAAGGGTACTGGATACCTGAAAGCTTTGCTGCTTATTTTATTTTCTTGCTATTAAATTGTTATACTGTTTCACATTGGTGTCAGCAGTTTCGTTTGGATTTTGTCACTATTTTTACTACTGCACCTTTACTCTGGTTGCTGTTTTTGTATTTTTATAGCATGCATAGGTGTTCCAATTGACCCCATAAATCAGTTTTGAAACAACTGCATAGCAAACAGAACACATGCATATATGGAACCACAGTGGGCATTATAATGGCATGCAAGTTACATTGATAGCAGCAGGCCACCAATAATAAGAAATTCAATATTTGTAGAACAATAAAACACAATTCCCAACAGTAGGTTTGAAGAAAGACATACCCATTATTTATATATATTTGTATACATTATTGATGCAGATAGGGCTGCGGGAGAGAGAGAGATGGCAATTAACAACTGTAGAGGCTTCTATTTTTAACAAGTATACTGATCAGTACTCTACTCATTGCTGTCCAGGTCTGACCTCACTTTATAGGAACCTATGGCCTAGGGTTGGACAGTGGAAGTGCTGTAGACAGAGTATATTAGTAATGCCTTTTTATTGCTGCTACAAACATTTCTTTACCTGGCAGACCTGTGGAGGAAATTTCTGTTAACAATACCTGACTTTTTCTACACATATTCACATATTCAGGGTTGCATATGTGACACTGAATGGGGTGTCCTGCAATCATGCTGTGTGCTACTGACATATTTTGCCAGGATTTCTATCTGTCACCCTGGTTACTGGCAGCGGTGACCACTAGCAGTAACAACATCACAGTTGAGGGACATGTATCGGAACAAAGAACTTGCTGTATGTACTTATCTTGCTGTCATTTGCAACCTTGGGGTTGGACAGTGGAAGTGTTGTAAACAGTATATTAGTATAGCCTTCCTACAGATACTACAAACATTTCCTTACCTGCCAGACCTGTGGGGGAAATTTCTGTTAAAAGTACCTGACAGTTTTTACACATATTCACATGTGGCAATATGCATTCAGTGTATTACCACTGCCAGGATTCGAACTGTGTCTATCTGCACTGAAAAGATACATCACACTTGTGTTTCATCACAATGAGCTATTGCTAATTCTTGTTTGACTTTTTACTCCCTAGTACTCTCTGGTTTGCGCAATCTGACCTTGTAGTTCTGACATTCATGCATGGCAGATAGCTCTTGTACTGTGTATTCATGCTTTGACATATTACAATCTGGAAAACAATGGTTAACACAAAACACTGCTGCAAAGGATAAAATATTATATTTTACAGCTTACTATTCAGGGTTCAGATGTTGCTGCATGGCACATTTCATATAGCTGTTTACCTGCTTTACAGCTTCACAATCTTTGTAAGATGAGCCTCACTTCATTCTTGTTGTCAGAGCCATGATTGCTGTGCAGAACCTGTACACATTTATATTCCTACCACAACATAACAAAGTAAACACAACAGTCTGGGTTTTTTTCTTTTATTGAAAGTTATGGAGACCTTTATTGTTAAATATCCTGTACAGCACTATTAATCTTCTAATGGTAATTTATTAATTATACACAGTACACACTTTACCTACTGGTAGTTGACATTCTACTCCTTTCTATTTATTTGTCATGAATACTGCAAGCTAGATTTGTACTCACCAGCCTCATGGTGCAGCCTTAGCAGCCTGCTTGCATGTGTATCCACATTCATGGCCCTCTCTTCTGCAGCTGTACAGGAGATAAAGAAACATTTATACATACCTATCAACCACATACTCAGGCTGGACTTTGGGGAACAATAAGTGATACTGATACTTACACACTTCTGAGACATTCCGTGCTCATGCATCTTGAGTCCACTGGTCCAAGAGCTCCCTCTTCCTATGCTTGAGGTCAGTATAATGGTGCTGGACCTGCTCACCAGTTTGAGGGATGCCAGTAGCAATGGTGAGATCATGTGTGAGACAGTCCCAGGCCTCCTCTTTGTATTGTGAGTCCTGGTACTGGTCCTACAGCACTGTCCTTTCATGGTCTTTTACAAGGAGTCCAACCATGACCCTGGACTCTTGAATGCTCCAACACTGCACCTAAAAATGCATACC
The DNA here is from genome assembly GCF_019279795.1 of Protopterus annectens. Classification (NCBI taxonomy): domain Eukaryota; kingdom Metazoa; phylum Chordata; order Ceratodontiformes; family Protopteridae; genus Protopterus; species Protopterus annectens. The sequence goes on from NC_056744.1 coordinate 1,120,624,638, forward strand.
CTCACCAACACCAGCCATAATGTTTGCAGTGATGAGCTGCAACTGGTTATGGCTGTATTCACACCTGTGAGGTTTAAATAGGACTGAATTCCCACACTTTGCCTTGATTGGAGAATTTTGAGCTAAGCTAAAGAAAGTGCAAACCCAGTCAGCTTAGGGTAGCATTGCTTAAAGGGGTAAATGCTAAGCACAACTTACCAGTACACAAATCCGCTTAGCTGGGTTAACTATTGCTTAGCATTTACATTTAAGCAATACTTACACTAGCTAAGCATAGCTGAGCACAACTTAGCATTGTTCAGCTTTCATTTCATGGACTATCAGGATTGTGGGGTTGATTCCTCATCAGTTTACCTTTCATAATATCCCCTATGTGCTTTCATTACATTATATTCTTGTGTGAATATACTGCATGGGACACTTGTGTTTATATATGGGTTTCACAACTTTATTAGACTGACACCTCACATTTGGTCCTGATACACTACTCTGGTTGACAAATATATATTATTTACTACCTGATTAAAAAAGAATTGGAGTACTGCTTTCACATATAAAAGTAAAAGGCCTTCATTGGCCCTTAAACCATGAATGAGTGCATGTAAAGCAGAAGCTATAACCACTACACTATCACACTTTGGGTATTTTAGCTGCATATTTCTATTTAGCTCCTTGGTATGTGTAAGCTAGGCTGAGCACAGCTGCCTGCCATGAACCCCTAGTCAGCAATGCTTAAGCTTTATTGGGGATGGAAACAAAATTTGTGTTTTATTTTTATTTACCTTAGGGGTATGCACATTGCTTTCAGTTTCTTAGGGCAGGACATCTGGACAACTACATCACACACTGGGGGACTATGGCCACAACTGGGGTCACTTTTTTATAGTTCTTTTTGGGAACATGCTTACTTATTTGGTATGCCAGCATGTACACTGGCATACCAATCTGGACATTCTCTGTGCTGGCCTATTGCTTGGGGGATGTGCTTGTTTGTTTTCTTTACTTTAAATCTGCAGATACTGTTATTCTTTCATAACAGTGTCCGTGGACCACTTTTTTGCTTTCAAAGTGCCATATGACACTTCTGGAGTGCAGGAGGTATGTTTACTGTGTGAGCACTGCTCAGACATGCCCCCTGCACTCATTCCTGTTTCATGTCCAGCTAGGATATACAGCAGTGCACACTGCTGTCCTACATGGACATGGAACCACTCCATGCAAGAATAAAACTATTCTTGGACGGAGTTTACTGAATCCCAGGGCAAGTCTCTGTAATGACATAAATGTCTACATTCTCTTGAATGAGGAGAACCTGTAGGATGTAAAATTTCTTGTTAAGGCTTCTACATTATGCAGTAACACTTTGATGTTTCTTTGAGTTTTATTTGCTATGTTGGTAGGTTTCTCACTTTGCTATTGCCTAAAAAGGGGTTTGAAGGGAAATGATTAAATTTCAACCAAAATTCAGAAGTCCAGGGAGGACAGGTGAAGGCCATCTTCTGCAAAGCAATGTGGTCTGTTGACCATGCCCTACATGCTGACAGATATTGAATCCTTCTGGAATGACACCAGAAACAAAGTGAATTTGTAAAGTCAATCACTTTTTTTCTATACTATGGCATCATCCTTGGTGATGGTAAAATGCTGCTCAATGCAAGTCACATACCACTCTGAGACATATAGTCAGACAGGAACATAATGTCTGTCTTCATATAATCTAGAGAGGCATGTCTCACATCATTTATACCCACATGGACTGTGATAGAATAATACTGTTACCTGTGGTGCAATGACTTGAGTGTGCTTATAACTTGGTGAATCCTGGCTCCAGATAAACAACTGACCTTAATCTTCTCCTTGTGAAGTCTGGTAAGTAGGGCACCTGTGTGTTGGAGAATGGAGTCCTGGCTAAATTGTTTGCTTGCCTTATTGGCTTTGTTTTGTGGGGTCCATTTGGTGTACTCTTATGTGTGATGTTTGGTGTTTCTTTTGATGTATGCTGTACAGATTAATGAGGGTAGGCTCTGTTGTTTGGAGGCTTAGGACATCTTTGAGGTTAGGGGGAAATTGCTTTCTAGTGCCTCAGCATAAGATGGTCTGTGTGTGTGTGGACAGTATGTTTGGCAGGTGTAGTCTGTGTGCTCTTGACAACCTTGTTTGTATATGAGATTTTTGACTCCAGAAAAAGTGCATATGTACCAATGACACATGCTGTGATGGTTTCTTTAAGGAATTAAAGTTTGTCAGCAAACATGAGACAATTGCAACATCATCCCAGGATGCCCAAATCTAATAAACTGACTATGGAGACATTTGGAAATTGCATATACATGTCACCCAGGTCTGAATTAGGGATGGTTGTTTGGATTTGAGGACTGGGTTTTACAGACATCTTCTAGAGTAGTCTATAGGGTTGGGGATTAGAGTTGAATAGTGCTAGGATATGGTATTAAGTAGTGCTAGAATATGGTATTTCTGCTATCTTATGGGTAAGTTAGCTGCTCTCACCTTGACTTTGTGCAATGTATCTCTAAAATGAAGGTTACTGTCCCACTACTATTTTATAGGTTTATTTCTGTGTTTTCCAACTAAGACAGACCAGCCCACCACCTGCTGCCAGTAGATGAAATGTCCCAGTCATCTTACTGTAAAAGCACAGAAAAGATTACTTGAGAGTGTATGCTACCCCAAAACAACTTAAACTAGCTAGACAAAGCAATTTCAAATTAAATCCTGGATATTTGTTGAACACAAACATAGCACCTTCATCCTATCTTTATGAAGAACTTCATCAGAGTTTACAGGAAATTACATCACACTTTAAAAAACATTCTACCTATCACATTAGTTGCCTACTGAACAATTAATGGACTCATTCATTATATACATAATTTATGAGTTACATACTTATTTACTTAAAACATGTTTTATTATAATAATCTACTACTCAAATAATAAATCAAATTTTGTTACCACTTTTAAAATACTATTAATACAAATATTTTCATTAAAGTCAGGATTTAAATGCAATTGCCATATAACCGCTCTTATTTCCAATACATTATATAACATTTTAGAGTGTTTCTGCAAAGCATTTGTTCTTTCCATTTTTTTACCATTCAAATGATTACAGATCATGTCTTTTAATTTCATGTTATTATTCCCCACATAAAATGCCAAACAAGATAAACAAGTATCTAGGTAAACAATCCTAATAGTGTTTCAGTTACATAGTCCAGGCATCCAGTGGTCCTCAGATACCTTTCCACATAAACATAAGTGTCCATCGTTGACATACTTCCAATACTTTCAATTGCTGCAATTTGTAATTTTTGATCTCAAGTATTTTTGTCTATTATTTTAGCTTTTATCCTTTTTTCCCAAACAATTGTTATATTTTTCTTCTACTGTAAGTTAACCTGTGGTTTATCTCCTATCTTCTCTTTATTCTGCTGAGTAAAATTTAAATTCCATACATCCCTAATAATCTCACATATTCCATGCATTTCATGATTGTAAAGTATCATCATTGCCACTATTTTATTTTAATTCCCTTCCTTATTTCAATTATTTAATGTGTAGGATGCAGGGGAAGTATTATTGCCTAATAACAATGCAAATCTATTTTTGACCCCCTTATTATCTCTTTTATAACCTTCTCAATTAACTTTTTTGGGTATCTCCTATCTATGAAATTTTTTTTCTAAAATATTTAATTCTTTAAAGAAACTATTATCCTTTATAACTAAATGCAAAAGTTTCACCATCTGTCCCTTCACATTTTTTTTGCTTTTGAAAGAATGGATGACAGCTTTGAAATGTAAAAACTGAATTAGAGCATGATTTCTTATGATGAATATTTGATGTATCTTTTTTCAGTTCTCTATTTTTGCTAATGGTGATATTCAGATAATATGTTTTATCATAACTGTAATCATAAATACATTTTTAAAAAAGGTTGTATTATTTAAAAAATCAGTAAATATTTTCAAGGCTTCTAAAACCCCTTTCCACAAAAACAGGATGTCATTCAAAAATGTAAAATATTTTAATACATAAGGAAGCCTGAGAGACTTCAATACATGCTTTTCCAATTGCTTTTTAAATTCTGCCAACACTGAATTTGTGTAAATGAGAGCACATTTGGCTCCACTAGCTACTCCTGGAATTTCACCTATGTGCTTGAGAAATTGATGATATGGCCTTTTGAACCTGAAGGTTATTTCAGGTTCTTAACTTGGAAAACTAATTATTATTATTATTGCTCTGACATCTGCAATAATGGGTGAATGTTGTCTGATTTTCTGTAGGGACAGGTTATCTTTAAGGACAAACCACTCATTAATTTAAATTCCATACATCCCTAATAATCTCTGAAAAAAACAAAAAAACAAAAAAAATCTTGCTTTTTTCCACTTTTCTGAGATTTAAAAAAGTTCAGTTACAGGCTTGCTGTTCTTGAACTGTTTGTAAGTTTCTGTGAGGCCATTTTTTGCTTGGGCTAAAGGGAAGTCTCTCTGTTGATCAGTGGCAGTGAAAAACATTAAGCAGCCTGCCTGCCCCTGTGGGAGTGGTTACTGACTTGAAACTGTAGGTTTATTGGCCATTTTGGGTCAATTCCAAAACTCCTTCATCTTCCTCTCTTAAAACCTGGTTGCCTCATGGTTTTTGGCATCTTTTCAGGCTTGTTGGATGTTGGTGAAGCACCCACCAAGAGGAGAAAACGCTGAGAGAAGAAAGGAGCAACTTTTGAGATTTTAAGTATTTTTCCTCTGTTTATTTGCTAAGTTTTTCTGCATAGCCACCTATTTTGAGCATTTTCTGGCTTGTTAAATTTGATTTTTGCATTAGTAACTGTATATAGAGCACAACCTAGAGCTGTTTACTGAATTTCCTGTTTGCACTTATTTTTAAAATCGTTTTTTTTCTCAAAACTTGCATTTTATCTGTCTTTGGCATAGCACTCTTGTGTGGGGTCATTTACTGCACTGTTATAACTTGTTGATACTTGTGAACCTCTGCTATCTCTGAAAAACAAAAAAAAAATCTTGCTTTTTTCCCACTTTTCTGAGATTTAAAAAAGTCCAGTTACAGGCTTGCTGTTCTTGAACTGTTTGTAAGTTTCTGTGAGGCCATTTTTTGCTTGGGCTAAAGGGAAGTCTGTCTGTTGATCAGTGGCAGTGAAAAACATTGAGCAGCCTGCCTGCCCCTGTGGGAGTGGTTACTGACTTGAAACTGTAGTTTTATTGGCCATTTTGGGTCAATTCCAAAACTCCTTCATCTTCCTCTCTTAAAACCCTCTTTTGCACAGTTTTGCATGTTTTTGAGCATAGCGCAACAGCGGGCAGTGCCGCCTAATTGGGTTTAAACTATTCCTGGCTCCAGAAAGTCTGCTCTTCACTTTTTCCCTTAGAACTGCTCTATCTCTCAATTTAAACACCATATTCTCATTCTAAGGCCCTTCACTGGTCCAATTAAGTAATCCTACAAGTTAGCACTATTAAACCATAAGCACTACTTACTCATACTCTCTACGATTACACTGTCCTCTATTAGTCCGTCTTAAATTCAGTTTCCCTATATTACTCTAACATGTCCAAAGGTCAGTCAATGGTTTCCTCTCCAGTCCAGCTGGTGAATCTGGGAATTTTGAGGCAATGTTACAACTGTCTCATGTACACGGACAACCCTCTCCTCCTCCAAACAGGTTCAAATATATGTGAGAGATGCAACTATTTAGCCAAACTGGAGGCTGAGCTCTCTCATCTCAAAACTGGTGTAACCAGTCAGGAGGAGAAGGTAACCTCACACAACACAATTTCAGTATCACATAGTCCGACCACATCAGCGAACCAAACACATAAATACACAAAAACATACTCGGAGGCTCTAAATAAAAGTCTACCTAAGCAACAGAGACCTGCAAAGCAGACATCCAAGCAAACGCTACCTCAAAACAAAACACGCACAACACATAACCCACAAAGTCAGTGTGCCAAGCAGCCACAGCCCTTAAGGCTGAATAACACACCTGATACTCTTGTAATAGGTGACTCTATTGTCAGACACACTGACGTCCCGCTCATAAGGCTGAATAAAGAGAAGGTCACGGTGAGCTGCCTGTCGGGTGCTAGGATCTGCCACATAACGCAAGCACTCAGGTCACTCCAAAGCAAATACAAATATGACTCAGTCATTGTACATGCTGGTGTGAATGACCTGAGATATACCTCCCTGGACTACATGAAAAGAGATATAGAGGAGCTCTCTGATCATGTAGCCCAGGCTGGTATGACCCTGACATTGAGCAGCATCTTACCCTCACCTAGAATGATGCCACAGTACAAAGACAAAATGATCGATTTTAACAACTGGCTAAAATTTTGGTGTCATTCAAAGGGGATCCAGTGTCTGTCAGCCTGGGATGACATGCTCAACAAGCCATGTTGATTCACTAGGGACAGCTTGCACCTGTCACCACTGGGCTTTCGGATAGTGGCAAAGGCTCTTGCCACCCCCATAGTGCCTTTTTTAGGCAAGGCTAAAAAGTTAAACCCACCCCCATAGACAGCACAAGGAACAAGAAACTAAGGGTAATGCTGCTAAACGCCAGAAGTCTTAACCTCAAGATGCACGCACTCGAAGCTCTCCTCAGTATGGAGAACATCGATATCTGTGCAGTGACAGAAACCTGGTTCAAGGCTCCAGAGAGCACTCCAGCACTACCAGGCTATACCTCATATCATGCTTTTCGGCCCCAAAACCCAGACCGAACCACAAAAGGAGGGGGAGTTTCCATATTTATCAAGTTTATCAAATGTTTTTACTACTGTTTTAACTGCTTTTCTGCAAAAAAAAAAAAAAAAAAAAAGTTCTAAGCTTGTTTCCCACCTTTCCTGTAACTAGTCTAGTCTGGATATAGATTTGCTGTATCTAGGACTGTTTTGTAAGTTTCTGAGCCCCCCAGACCTTTCTGTGTTGAAGGGAAGCCTTCTAGCTAATCAGTGGGAGTGGGAGTGGTTCATAGGTTCATAGGTTCATAGGTTGGTACTAGGCTATCAGCCCTAGGGCCTATACAAGCCTCGCCATAACAATTCCCTGGCTATTTCTTCCCACATTATTTACTTTCCTTGACCCCTGTCTAGCAGGGCAACTGACGTGATCCCTGGGGTGAATTTCCTTTCTCCCATCCAATTGTCAAGGTTCCTCTTGAAGAGGTCCAAAGAGGCACTCTGCTTGACATGTATGGGCAATCTATTCCAGAGTCTGGGGAGTCTCTGGGTCAGGAACCTATCCCTCCAGCATGTTTTATTTATTGTGATGACAAGGTTTAGATCCCTGGAGCGTGTAGCTCTGAGGGATTGGGATTTCTTTAAGTGTAGCACTAGGTAGCCTATCTAACACAAGAGGAGTGGTTTCTGGCCCAGAGATTGTAGTTTATTGGCCATTTGAGCAGTTTTTTCCATGCCTTTCAACTTTCTGGTTTAAAAGCCCGTGTTTGCATGGGTTTGCATATCGAGCAGAGGCACTCAGCTGAGGTAAACTATTACTGGTGCCTGAAGGTCTGCTCTTCAATTTTTCCCTTAGAACGTGCTTGTTCTTTTACTTCTTGCAGGTCAATTAGCTTAATCAGCTAGCACTTTAGCAGGCTTTTGTAACATTTATCGTAGCACACATAGGTGCTATTAGAACTAGCTGTTCCTATGCAGTAACAGCACCAGTGCTTATTAGTTATGACAACCCCTCTTGGTATGATTGTAGGGCAATTGTCTGTGCTTTCTCCTGCTTACCTGGTGCACCTGGACATTTTGAGACAATGTGACAGCTGTCTAATGTACCACAACCTTCTCCTCTTACCTCCCAACACTCATACATGTGAGAGATGCACTTATATCACCAAACTGGAAGCAGTGCACGCTCCAACCAAGGCCAAACTAGCTGGTCAAGAGAAGAATGTCAACATGTGCAACTCACTACATAGAACACACAGCCCTTCAAAACACCACCCATCACAACCCACACATAGAAACACAAACCATACACCCACCTTTGTGGAGGATCGCAATAAAAATTTCCCCAAACAACAGAGACCCCCGAGACAGAAAAGCACTGGCCCACCACAACACAACACCAACCCCAGAACACATAGTTCACCTCCACAGTGATGTGATGGAACTCTCGGATTATGTGGCCCAGGCAGGTATGACTCTAGCCCTGAGCAGTATTCTACCATTACCCAGAATGATACCACAGTATGAGTAGAAAATGATTGACTTCAACAATTGGCTAAGTTTCTGGTGTCATTCTAAGGGGATCCAATATTTGTCTGCCTGGGACAACATGATCGACAGACCTCGATGCTTTGCCAGAGACAGCCTGCATCTGTCACCCCCAGGATTCCGGGTATTGGCTAAGGCTCTTGCCACCCCATAGTGCCTTTCAGTGTTCCAAAGACCAAAATTCCACTATAACAGCTACAAACAAATGCAATCTGAGGGTCATACTGCTCAATGCAGGTAATAAGGTAACTTAGAAAAGAGCTAGTGGACACTTCCTGCCATTGCTGGGCTCAGATAGACACACTAGCATGAATACTATATCTAATACTGCTAAAGTGGATCATACAAATGCAATGATATTAACATTTAACAAGCAATATGGTAATATTAGAGAAATTATTACAAAAAAACTGGTGTGTTTTTGACACCCACACAGATTATAAGAAATTGGTGGGGGGTGGGCCCATGTATATCTTATAAAAAGGACATGACTTGTGTGGAAAAATGAGTAAATGTGGGCATTGCCCACAATGTAAATACATATTAGAGCAAAATGAAATCCATTTAGCCCATTTTGATACAATAAGGCTGAAAAAGAGATATAATTATAACAGCAAACTGGTTATTTATATGGGTGTTTGTCAAAAATGCCCATGATTTGACCTAGGTAAGACAAAAAATAGCTTTAAAACCAGAATATATCAACATCAATATGATATCAGTAAAAAGACTCCAAGAATGCCTTAGCTGAACATATAATCTAACTTGCAGACCATCATTTTATATATATTATTACAGATCATGTTAATATAGGTGAAAGAGGAGGTCCTATAGATGACTTTTTAGAATTTAAAGAACCCAAATGGCAACTGCGAACCAACGCAACAAGTTATCCAGGACTAAATGGTGTGGTTTCTATCAGTCTTATTTTGACACTGAAAGCCAAGTTTGCTATCTAGGTATAACTATGTCCATGGAGCATACACTGTGGTTAAAGTCAGCTTTCTTATAGGCAGCATGATAGCTAGATCCATATATGTATTTATTTACATATATAAGAATTTACCTAGTAGAGGTATTTTAGTTATTTTAGCAATATTATATGCAAGTATGTGCTTGTGTAGTTTAGCAGTAGGAAAGTATGTAATATATATGAAAATGCAAGTGATACAAACTGCCTATATAATATATCTTTAAATGCTGGTTTCAAACTGAGTCAAGTTTTATCACATGTTTTTTAGTGCATATGTAAATGAGTTAGCCACTATGGCTTAAGTTTTTAAGCTTGTATTCTGAGGAAGTTTGCATTTTATAAACAAAAGCGGTAAATAAATACTTGGGAGTGGGTCAGTTTGCCTTTTGCCTTCATTTGTGTTATTTCTAAAGGAAGCTAATCTGGTGGTCCCCAGCCATCAATAAACTCTACAATAGAAGGAAGAAACTATTGCAGAAAAAATGAAGTCACAAGATTGGAAAACCTCCTTTATCAGTCTCAACAAAAAGCTAAGACACTTATCAAATCCTCTAAAGCCAGCTATGAAGGCAGAATTGCAACGGACACCAAAAAAAACAAAAAGCCTTTCAAAGCTATATCAAAAACCTCCAAGGCAATACCCATATTTGCTCTGAGTTATTGCACATTGGCACTTCCTATACTGAGCCAACAGATATAGCCAACCTACTGGCCGACAGATTCAATGCCAACTTTAACCTTCTCTCCCCCCAATGGCCCTATCACAATACCAGATGAAAGCCTGGTACCCACCATTTCTGTGGCACAGGTAAAAGTTGCATTGTCCAAAGCCAAGAATACAGCATCTATGGGACCTGATAATATCCCTGGCTGCATCTTACATGAGCTACAAAATGAACTGGCACTACATCTGTGTGCCCTGTTCAATCACAGCCTTATATCAGGCTATGTCTCTAATGAATGGTGCATTGCTACAGTAATCTCACTCCATAAAGGGGGAGCAATGACAGACCCTGGGAACTATCACTGTATTAGCCTGATGAGTCTGGTATGCAAAGCTATGGAGCGCATCATCATGTACCTGCTTAACAAAGATTTAGGCAATCTCTCTTGACCCATACATCCTGCCTGCTGAACCTGGTTGACTTCTTCGAGGCAGTCACCAAGGCTGTGGATGAGGGAAAGGCAGTGCATACAGCCTACTTCGACTTGGTCAAGGCCTTTGATACCATTCGTCATTCAGGTAGCATTGATAAACTCACCAAACTATGCATCGATCCTTACATCACTAGGTGAGTTGCAAATTGGCTCACAGACAGGACCCACAGAGTGAATGTAGCTGACTCCAAGTCATACTGCTGACCAGTCATGAGTGGAGTCCTACAGGGTTCGGTCCTGGGTCCCCTCCTGTTTGGTATGTACTTCTCTGAAGTCCAGGCCAACACGAAAGGAGTCTGGCTGACAAAGTTCATAGACGATTGCAAGTTGGGAGCTATTATTAACTCCCCAAGTGATATTGACATCCTACAGAAAGGTCTCGCTGAGACCAATGATTGGTGTCAGAACCATGGCCTTAAGCTCAATGCCAAAAAAATGTGTTGTCATCCCCTTTGGGAAAAACCCAGTTCCCATGAATTACCACATCAATGGTAGTCCACTAAACACAAATGGTGTTATAAGAGCTCTGGGAACACAGGTTGACAGCAGCCTCTCTTTTGACCACCATATTGCCACTGTGGTCAGAAAGTCTTTCTATGTGGCACATCTCTTTACTAAGGGTTTTGCATCCAGAAAGAAAGAGGCCATTGTCTCCCTCTACTCTTCCCTCATTAGGCCAATCATCAAGTACAATGCCCCATTTGGCATGTACCTCACTAGACACTGACAACAACTAGAGAGGCTGCAAAAGTACCTCACAAAGAGGATCCTAGGCCTTAAACACTTGTCCTATATGGACAGACTCAAAAACTCCAATTGTTCTCTGTCTCATACCACTTACTTAGAGCCTATCTCTGTTTGACTTACAAAGCCATGTCTGACCCAGCTCTGTTAGAAATGCTACATTTAAAGAAATCCCAATCACTCAGCACCACATGCTCCAGAGACCTCAACCTCATTGCCACAATCAACAAAACATGTTGGTGGGACAGGTTCATAACCCAGAGACTGCCCATGCTATGGAATAGATTTCCCATACATGTCAAACAGAGCACCTCACTGGCCCTCTTCAAGAGAAATCTTGATGAATAGATGGGAGATAGAAAATTCACCCTGGGGATCACTCCAGTGGCTCAGCTCAACAGAGGCACTGGGAACAAAGCTAGTGTGGCACGATACCAGGGTAATCCTATGGGCTAGGCATGTAAGGGCTCCAGGGCTATTAGCTTAGTACATACCTATAAACCTATGAACCTATGAACTGTACACCCCCCCCCCCACACACACACACACCTTTGCAAATTTCTACTGGATCAACCACTGAGTACAATTTGTCATCCATGGTATATCAGGTCAATGGATAGGAATATTTTTTGAATCAGTGATGTGTAGACTTAAATAAACAAAGGCCAGGACTGAAATCAATCTGTAAAACAAAAAGGTACAGACCAGAAAAAGCAAACAAACAGATCCAAGAGCTTTTACAAATCATCTATTTGATATGGAAAAGAAAAATAGAGTTGGATCTATGATACATTGGAAAACCACTTTTTCAAATTGTTATCTGCATTTTAGGAGCTGTCATCCGTTCAGGCAAAATAAAAGTCTAATAAAGTTGCAATTAGTGCTACTGGCCAGGATTACCTCATGCGATGATAATTTTATTACAAGGATTGATTGCTTGCAAAAGATGTTAAGGGACAAGTACTACCCAAATGAATTATTGATGACTGTCTCAAAGGAAGTTTATTTAAACATTAATGCAAAGTAATCCTGATTTTAAAATCAGAATATATTAGTTATATGAGGCAGAATAGCAACCTATCCAGTGGAAAATAAGAATCTTAACAGAGCAATGAATTTAGCTTATAAACACAATTCTGAAATTAGAAATATGTTAGTAGACAACAGAAAGGCAACATTTTATTCAGAAATGTTATTGTAGGAATTAGGTAATGAACCCATGTGTATAAAAAACTAGATTATGGAAGGGGAATTCAGAGCAACTGCATTAAATTATGGGATATTCAAATTTGTCAAAGGTACTGGCTAATACTTCATTCATGTGTGATTATACAGTACAATTTCTGGATTTAACAAATCTCTGTCTTGTCAAGGTCCTTATTGCTGCATGACCAAAGGGATAGTTTTCAATGCTAAGAGCTACTCCTGTAAAGCTTTTTCTGTAAAGAAACACTGAACGAATTTTAAACAGGAAATTTACAAGCATGAATATAGTTTAGTTATAAGGTTCTAAGCAATGCAATCAACACTTTGTGTGATTTAAAAAAAATGTTTATTTTTGATATTGGAAAAGATGGAAAGATCCTCTAAAGGATGCTGGTGGGAAAATATTTTAAGTTATAGGGAATTCATTTGTAAGATTAAATTAAATGCTACTAACCACCAGGTCTTAAAGAAATTATTGCTTTGAACAGTGCTTTAAACATGAAAGCAGCAAAACTGTGAAAGGCATTTCCAGACTACTTTTTTGTTATACATTTTATTTCCTATATGTTATGTTTAATTATATATATTTTATACTAAACTGTACATGTAATATTTGTTTAACAGTACCACATTATTACTTGGATGCATTTCATGACCTCTGAATGGCTATTTAAGGGATATTTTTTAATCTTTATTGTTAATAAGTCCTTATGTGCTTGATGAAAGTGCTTAATAATAAGTAATGCATTTATTTATTTTACTGATGTAGCATTTTATTTAGATCTTATTTTCATTTCCAGTGGAAAACATTACGGCCAGTGGTGGTTATTTTTATACAATAAGTTAACAGAAAGTGAAATACTTCCTAAGATGGTCTGATCAGCCTGCAGCTGTAAGAAATTTATAAAGCTCAGAGACTGTGGTGTCATCAAATAATTTTCTCTATTAAAACTGTCAGCTGGAAGCATCACTCTAATTAGGAAAGATAAAAGAAAGGTCTCTATATTCACCAGGTCACTTGGAAAGGACAAGTCATATAAAGTCACAACAAAATTATTTCTAGAAGAAAAGACATTTGCACGCTGCTTTTTCATTAATTTATGTGGTCGTTCATTCATGCATTTGCTAATTCATAAATTCATTGAATCATGCTTTCATTTGTCCACTCACATATCAAATACACTTTCTTCAGTCTTCATTTATAAGATTTTATATTTCAGTAATGAAAACTTGAAAATAAGCATAATAGTGACCATACATTGCTCAGGATTCTATGAAAGCCCATAGAATCACTGGTTAATGATGTCATGTGTAGTTCACAGTTAGTTATATAAGAAAAAGATCCAGTAAAGTTGTTGCTGCTGACATATTATCTTTAGTTGGCATAACTGTGCAGCAGTGATCAGTTTTGTCTGAAACTTAATTAAATTTAAGACTGCAGGAAGTAGAAATGCTTATAAGCAACTGCAAGTTAACAATGATTGAATTTTAAATACATGTGCTACAAAAGAAAAGAAAAAAAAGACCTCAAGCTGCAACTAGAAAGATAGCTACCTAAAACATTAAAGTAGACTGGTATTACAATAATGTTTAGATATTACCTTATGCTGTTGAGCTGCAGTTTGTTCTGAAGTGCTTTATCACTACATACAAGTGGTACAAGATGGTTTATATATGCATTTCATTAAAATACATATAGAGGATGACTGCCAATACTAATTCACATGCATTAGAAACATTACTACAATATTATACTTATTAATTACCAAAGACCATAGAATTTATTCTCCTTATCTTTGTGTAAAGCTATGCTCAAAACTACCACATTTGTGACATGTAACAAGATTAAAATAGAAATAAAATATTAAGCAGGATAAAACAAACAAGTACTTGACTAGTATGAAAATATAACATTTTTAAGCTCATGTCCTTTTATATATTATTATACTGTCCTGCTCTGCTTTATTATTTAGCTATCATTATCTGTTAATAACAGTTGTAATATGTCAATCTGCTGCCAGGGCAAGCTTATGACAATGTTACCATTGCAATATTATGATATCTCACCCCTATTTTAATGAAAACCATTTTGCCATTTTTCCACTGTATTTGGCATCCATCAGACATATCATTGAGTACAATGCCCCTTTGGTATGTACCTAACCAGGCATATCCAACAACTGGAATGTCCACAGAGGTTTCTCACTAAAAAAATGAAGGGCATAAGTAATATGCCCTATGCAGGCCACCTCAAGGCTCTATCCCTGTATTTTGTCTCCTACAGGCTTTTGAGGGGAGATCTATGCCTGTCATACAGGGCATTGTCAGACTCCACTCTGATGGACCTCCTGCATATCCACAAAACAAACAGTACCAGAAATACCCATTCTAAAGACTTAAACCTTGCCTGTGATATAAACAGGACCTGCTGGAGGGATAAGTATGTATCTCAGAGACTACCCCATCTATGCAACAGACTTCCCATCCATGTGAAGCAGAGTTCCTCCCTAATCCAATTCAAGTGCAGCTTGGACAATTAGATGGGAATCCAGAAATTCATTCCTGGTTTGGCACCTATGTCTCTGATGCAAACAGATAAGCTGTAAATGGTTCATCTCCCAGGCCCATGCTTACACTTATCAAGGGTATCAGGACTCATCAGATTTGGGATGCATGGCTAGGCTTAAAAAGGCCCTTGTGGTCGTTAGCCTAGTAAACACCTATGACCATTGGTTAGATTAATGAGTGAGGTTTAATTTTATTAATTAGTGCAAAAGGTTGTGGGTTCTATTCTCACCCCAGGTAGCTGGATCAATGACATCACAGTGCAGCATAATGGGAGTGCTACACTCTTGTGTGTGTTGTCCTTCAGATAAAATTTTAAACCAGGGTCCTATCTTTTTGAGTTGGTGTTGTAGGTATGAAAGATCCCATGGCAGCTATGAAAAAGAGTAGAGTAGGTTCCCCAATGTCCAAGCCAAATTTCCCCTAGCAGAATATGTGCCACCTTAGGTCTCCCCTGAAAAGACTCTAGCCTAGTGGGAATAACCTAGTAAAAAAAAGATACATAAATGCAAAATAAATAAAATAAAAATTAAATGAGATAAGTACACTAAGAATAAAATCACTATTGTACTTTTTATATTATTCATTAACATAATTAGGTAATGGTGTCCTGACAATGTTTTGTATGGTATTATTGCTGTATTTATATTATTTTATTTGAATTTGCTGACCGAGTTGGTGGGCTGGTCTTAGGACCTATTTCAACCATGACCCAGTTACACAGCACATATACACAGTAATAAGTATATAGATTTGATAAGTTAAAAATATTACAAAAATAAAGTGTTCTTAACAATGTCACATAGTACAATGCAATTTTATATACAGTTGAATGCATGTTCATAGATTAGTACTAAGCTAATTACCCTTACGAGTCATTTTAAGCCTAGCCAATTATTTCTTGTGAGACTCAAACCCTGTATCTTGTGTTTGTAAGGCAAACACTTTAACCATTAGGCCACCCTCCCAACCTCAGGTTTATATCCTATTAAGGTGCTTTGTACATTGTCTCACAGGAAGAAAAACACTAATCTGTCAAGAATATAAATGCAGTGAAGGGTGGAGAAAGGTAAAAAGAAATGGAGGAAGAGGAGATGATGAGGAATGAGGAGAAGAAGGGAGAAAGAGGAGTTTGGAGTGACTAAGAGAAGTAAAAGAGTGAACTGTCAACAACAGTATTTTCTCACTCATTCCATGATCTGCTCAGGGGCCCTAGCATTGCTGTAGAGAGCAACACCATACACGGTGGAAGTTGCAGGAGCATTTATTCTTTGAGATATTTGTTTAGTTTTCTCTAAACGTTTTGGATTCTGTTTCCCTAATATTCTGCTGTAGGCAATTTCAGCTTGAAGACATATTTTACCTAAATTTCTCATTCCCAGAATTAGCCAGTCAAGGGTGAAGGCAATTTTAGTGTTGCTGCAGAGGGAGTTTGGGGAGCATTTCTAGTTTGGCAAGCAGCAGTAATGTTTCTGGAGAAGTTTGTAGGACAGGGTAGAGTGAAATGGGAGCTGGTGGTGAGGCAATTGGCTTTTTACAGTGATGATGCTCTTATCTCTATACTCTTGTATGTTGTTGCATTATTACAGTGGTAACACTATGCAATGCATTACAAGAAAACAAGAAATGTAGTACACTATAATGGGAACGTAGCATAGTTCCTGAGATGCCCCCATATTATTTATAATAACTCATAATAACCCTAATCCAATTTTCCTTTCAACTTTAAGCAGCAATGGTTTATATACTGACAAAATATAAATATAAAAAAACTGTACAAGATAATAAAAATTAACTGGCTTTGTGTTATACTGATAATTTACTGCATGTTATGCTGAGAGTAAGTCTACCATAAAAAAATACATAAATGAAAACAAGGTGGCAAGTACTTGTTGAATGATAATTATGGTCAGTACTGCACTGGTTAACTATGCTGGTTAATGAAAGATATTTCAAATCTTGGGGTGGTATTCATCATCCCAAGGCTTACAGTTTCTTAACATTTATTTGCAAAAAGCAAGCAATGCCTGCATGCATATAGGCTAACTGCAGGTTATTTGTGATGACCACATCAGTGCGAAGCTTATACAAACCCCTTCTTTCCTGAAATGTGTAAAGATGGCGAATTTAATCTTTAAGAAGAGGCAAAATACTATGTGAAATTGTCAATGCATGTATTTTCAGAAGGTACTTATGTATTATGGATGAACGTAGATATGCACAAGCAACGTGGGAGCATTGAGAGATATTTAAGGCAAGTTTCACGCAGCTCAACTATTTTGTTAACCTTTAAAAATATAAAGGTGGTTATATGCCTTATATAGGGCTATCCTTATGTGGACACCATGTTTGTTTCTTTAAAAGAGTGGAAAGGGAAAGATAGGAAAGACTGAAAGATGTGAGACATAACAGACAAGGAAACACAATAC
This sequence comes from Protopterus annectens, assembly GCF_019279795.1. Classification (NCBI taxonomy): domain Eukaryota; kingdom Metazoa; phylum Chordata; order Ceratodontiformes; family Protopteridae; genus Protopterus; species Protopterus annectens. Next base: position 1,120,641,992 of record NC_056744.1, read on the forward strand.
AAACAAATCTAGAGGGCTGTGCTGGGGGAAGTGGGAGAGGAGGGGTACTCTATTTTTCATGAGGATAATTTGCATAGGAAGTTAACTAGAGAGTGTGAGAGAGAGGACTAAGGCAGAAAGGAAGTGAACAGGAGTTGGGCACAGCAGGACACCCGTTCTTAGGATCTCAAACATTTCCACTGCCTGATGGTGTTGTAGTGGAGGACCCTGATGCTTCGGAGATGGAGGCCAGTGTTGACTTGTTAGGCTGCTTTATGCCAGGGTGCCAACAGGCCTAATGCCACTGCCCTGACCCTGTAATGATATCATTAGATAGAAAGAGTGTGAATGGTCCTTGTCCCAGGTGGAACATGGTTGGGCTGCTCTTAGGGATTCTGGACCTGTAGAAAAAAGAACATAAATGGAAGGGAAAGGAAAAAGAAAGACAAAAGAAAGCATAATTAAATAAAAAAGAGAGGGATGGTAGAGAGACAAAAAAGAAATGGAGACAATACATTCACTCATAATCTAATACATTTGTGCAATCTTTACTAAAGTGATGCCTTATTTTTATTAAATCTATAAAAAACAAATCGCGAAATGGTACTAGAAAATTGTGAACAATCAGTATAAGGATATGAAGTGATGGTGATCTTTGCATTTGCATCTTCTGATTTTAATGAAAAAAGCTAGTGCAACATAAGAAATCATAATACATTTGAAATTTCTAGCTGCAATTGTGTGCTGAAAGCACTTTACTTATTTTATTACCTTTGTTCATGAATTACTGCTCTATTTATACTTAGAAAATCAGTAAAGCATAGAAAAAATGAATTTGTCCCAGTCCTCTTCAGTAAACACACATCACACCAAATGATGTCTGACGATCTTTATTAAACTTCCATAAACATAACTTTATTAACCAATATTATTTATTAATCACAACATAAACATAATGTAGCTGATAATCACAGGATAAACATCAATATAACTGTTAACTAGGGCAGTGTGACCTCACTCACCAATAAGCGGCATCCTTACCTCCGCTTGCTTATTTTACTTATGAAGCAGTGTCCCATCACTCACTTCCTTTACCACTTATTGAATTAAACATCCAACCAAATAAGTAGTGTCCTTACCTCTGTTCACTTATTTTACTTATGAAGCAACATCCCATCATTCACTTTATTTACCACTTATTGAATTAAACATCCAACCAGATAAGCAGCATCCGTAGCTCCGGTCACTTATTTAACTTATCAAGCAGCATCCAACTGCTCACTTTTCTTTCCCAACTCATTGAAATGAACATCCAACACCAGAGGGGGAACAGAAGACGGCAAGCCTATCCCTCTTCTCCACCCACCAGCCTGTCCAGGCTGTTCACCCTCCCTCCTACCAAAACCTCCAACAACCTAACCGCATTTAACGGGGTTAAGCCAAACATCATTCAGTGTACTGCATCCTCTAAACCAAACTGGATCCCTGTCATCACCTCACAAAGCCCTATCATATAAATGCTTAGAGCAGCCAATTGCCTAAACGGCTGAAATTAAACCAATGATCCCACTCCAGTGCTAAAGTAATAACCATAACTTGGCATCATCTCTGTATATTAACTAAACTCTCACTTATCCTAACTACCAGTAGTAACTACGGAATAATTCCCAGGTCATTACCCACCAAATATACCACCAGAACACTAAACCCAATCCCATGTGAAACCACGCAAGGGCAATTGCACACAATTATGCCTAACTGCAGCCCTATTTTACCACCCAATGTATATAATAACAACAAAATTGAGATTTCCTTTCCGAAATCAAGTTAATAGCAATCCTGCCATCACACCAGCTATCCAATATAAACAAGAAAACATTTAGTGACCATCATAACATCTGCTGCCCAGCAAGCCACCCTCAGAATGACTTCATTACATCAATAAAATAAATGCCACATGAACTGTAGCCTAATAACCCTCCAATTACCAACGCCAACCCTCACAACAAAATCTATCTTGAGAATAGACAATGTCTGTCAATCTGCACACTATCAAACCTATCTCAACCCTATTAATCAATAAACCACCGACCAAGATTTAGTAAGTTCAGTTAGCCTTGTCAACCCATGCAACTATAGTACTCAAAGCTAAATCCCTCTTGACTAACTGAACTCCCTTACCTTGCTCCCACGCTTGACAAATAACTACATTTTTCCCAAACTTCTTCCCACAGGCAGTTGAAACACAAATTTAATTAATCTGGCAAAGCCCTACCATACGCCTTCCTTATAAAAGGTGTCCCAAACTCCTGCAGCAAGCCTTTAATCCTAACACAACCTGACACACTTCACCTCACAACATGAACAACACAACCCATATCACTGCCATATTAAAATGAAAATGAACCCTAATCCCCAACAACTATCACTAATCCTATTACGCCAGATTACATTGAAATTCCAAATATTCAATATCTCCCAAATTGTCCTTCCCTCCTGCCATTCAAGCCACAAACCAAACCATCCAACTTATGTTCTCCAACACAATATCCCTTGTCAAATTTCTAAACAACTGAAAATCTCCATTAACAACCCTATTCATCTGGCAAAAAACCATCCCACCAAAATGCTCCAAAAGGCATCACAATGGTAAAAACAATGCACCAATTTATTAACCCTCACCCAAAACGACCTGAGTAAACTGGCTGACATGTAACTTCAGCAGCCCAAAAAGCTGAACAACAACCTTAATCTGCTGCTTGTCCTTGGCTTTCACCACGAAGATTATATTTCCATGTGTTACCTTTCCATCTGGTAAAGAATTAAAACATGGCCTACATCTGCAAGGAATCCCAAAACAATGCCTTGCTTAAGCCTTCTAACTTCTGCTTAGCCAACAAAGCACCCCATTCCTCAGATATCCCCCAAAACACCACCATACCTACAATGCTCCACAAAACCCTACCTACTCTTAAAAATCATACACATACTGAACCACTTCCTATCAGCTGAAAGTGAAAGTCAAATGGTACATGAGTTACTCACTGTAAAGAACTTTACCTGGTATGTGGCATTAGTAGAACCTGCTTGAGAGACATATTTGTCTCCCAGAAAATACCACACCTTTGGAAAAAACTCCTACTTCATGTCAAACAGAACACCTCAATCAGCCCTCTGCAAACATAATTTGAGCAACTGGATGGGTAACCATAAATTCACCCCAGGGGTTCCATCCATGTTGCTCCTGAACTAGGGTAGTAGGTGCTGCACATGAAAAAAAGGGTTGAACTTTGCTACCTTGTAATGGCCCTAGAGCCATTAGCCTAGTTCTTATGATCTTATGATTGTTGTGACTCCAGCACAACTGCGGGAACCCCAAACTCCCCGTAAATAGTCCCAAACCCTGCTTTACCCTGCCCCCAACATATGTCCTTCTCGTTGCCACTACACTATCCCAAACCACACCAACTGTAATGTGCCTTAATGAGCAGGAAATAAGTAAGATTACCTGCAACCTCATTGTGTGCCACTCCAGCAACTGGAACATCCACCCCAGCAGAATCCATAACCTTTCTAATCCACTTCATTCAGGCCACTGATTGTTGCTCACTCTGCACGTCCCTATCCATAACCTCATTGCACAGCACTCTAGCAACCAAGACAACATAGCACTCCAGCAACTGAAACACCCATGACAGCAGCAGTAAGCACCTGTGAGGAAACCATCTGCAACCACATCATGCACCACTCCAGCAGTGGGTAAATCCCTGCAACAATGTCCCTCGACTGCCGCCCTGCTTTCCTGTGTGACATCTGCCAAAAGAAAAACCATGATAAGTACTGCAGCAATTAAAGAGAGAGAAAAAGAATTATCCCTTCCATTAATACGTATTAATCCCCTATACCCCCTTCCAAATTGGACTTCCTTCCCCTTGACCCAGCCTTTGCACTTTTTCTTTTTAATATTTATGACCCCCCCTGCCCCATACACCAGGATGGAGTCACACACAGTCCAACTATGCAACTCTTTTGGAGTCTCATCAGTCCACACTTCCCAAAATTCCATGCCAAGGAGCAAACCATCCATATCAGGAATTCCCTACTAATATGCATTGATTCATTAACAGTTTTTTTTAATTATATAAGTGAATAGCATACCTTAACCCTCCTGTTGCCCTCCTTGTTGACGTTACTAATAAGCCATTAGTACTCTGTGTTTCATCTCATACCCCATTTGTCCCATGTTATGATGGCTGATGTTCTCCATTTTGGGGATGGAAGGTTAAGAGTTATGCACAACCCCCAGAAAAGTAGGTAACCAAGGCTCTTGCCCCTCAACCACAATGGCTATCATACCTCTCGATCTCTTAGTGCCATACCTCTCAGTCTCTTATAGCTAGAAATGTGAACAAGGCCATAAATAAATAAGACAAAGGCCCAGAAATAGGGGCAATTTTAATATAGCTCTTGCAAACTTAAAACGTTGATAAAATAACAGGTTTTGCTTTAACGTGAAATTTTTGAGGGGTATGCAGTATGAAACTCACATGGTTGTCATTATTTTCAAACTTGAAACCAAAAACTGCCGAACAAACCAAGTAAACCGAAAAACACAAAGGAAGGCTTCTGCAGATAGCGATTGTAGTAAATCCAATAAGTGAGAATAATCATGATATAGCGACTTTTGATGTTAGCACTTTATTAATACACAAGAACTTTTGGAAGGCTTTGTATCCTTCCTTCATCAGACTAAACAGCGCATACTAGGGTAAATCTCATTTAAATATAAACTTAATGATCCTATTAATGACCTCATAAGTGAGGACCTTCCTACTTTTAAAAACACATTTCATTTTAAACCATCATTAAAACATATTTTACTTGTGTTAGTCAAATGTGTATTATATTAACAATCTATTTAATGCCATATTGATTGCAACAAATAATGTACTTAAAATATATAAAAATGACAAACTATATATAAAAATAGTGTAATATAAAAGGGACTACTAATCATCTATTAGAAAAAGCCTATGATACTGTTGTTAAGTAAACTATCCTTTCCTACTAACACAATAGCAGAAGGCAGGGCATACTATATAACACCATTTGGATGTGACTCAAAATAAATATAGAGCAGAAAGTACATGTATTAATTCTAAATGCACTACCACAAATAAACAGGATATATATTTCTCCATAATGAGCTATATGTTATATGATATATATTGTATATTACACCCCCCCCAAACGCAATATACCTAGATAAATAAATCCCTTTTAGAAAGGAACAAAATAATGGGTCCCAATAGATGTAAGGGAATGTCTAGATGCGGGACATGTCGCCAGTGCAAACATATACAAGAAGGGCAATATGCTATAATGAATAAACAGAAATATAAGATTATGGGCAATTTTAATTGCGCCTCAAGAGCAGTAGTATATGTGGCATTGTGTAATAAATGCTCGGCCTTCTACATAGGGAAGACCGAGAGGGTTTTGCGGAAACGCATATACGAGCATCTATACGCAGTATGTAAGATGGATATAAATAATGCACTGGCTCGTCATGTGATGGAATATCCTGACCATATGTTCTATTTTTTAGTTTTAAGACAAGTGTTGGCAGATCTAAATTTAGGCCCTTGGCAGATTAAATTAGAGAAGGAGGAGCTCTTTTGGCAAATCAGAACGGGAGCACATATTAGTCCTGGATTGAATGAGTCCATCTCCTTGACTTGTATATTGAAACATTTGGCATTAAGGAGGTAACAAGCTATATTGTTATGGTCCTTTCATGGAACTGCCCCTTTCATAACTTTAGTCAAAATTGTACTAAAAATTGTATTTAAATTGATATTTAAAACTATATTTAAAATAGTACGTAGAACTGTAAATTGGTATGGATCATTGTTTTGGACTGTTTTTAGATATTAATTATAGTTGGGATTTTTTATATACACATATTTTTTGATATAAATATAACATTTTAATAAATATTTATTTATCTAGGTATATTGCGTTTGGGGGGGGTGTAATATACAATATATATCATATAACATATAGCTCATTATGGAGAAATATATATCCTGTTTATTTGTGGTAGTGCATTTAGAATTAATACATGTACTTTCTGCTCTATATTTATTTTGAGTCACATCCAAATGGTGTTATATAGTATGCCCTGCCTTCTGCTATTGTGTTAGTAGGAAAGGATAGTTTACTTAACAACAGTATCATAGGCTTTTTCTAATAGATGATTAGTAGTCCCTTTTATATTACACTATTTTTATATATAGTTTGTCATTTTTATATATTTTTATATATTTTAAGTACATTATTTGTTGCTATCAATATGGCATTAAATACATTGTTAATATAATACACATTTGACTAACACAAGTAAAATATGTTTTAATGATGGTTTAAAATGAAATGTGTTTTTAAAAGTAGGAAGGTCCTCACTTATGAGGTCATTAATAGGATCATTAAGTTTATATTTAAATGAGATTTACCCTAGTATGCACTGTTTAGTCTGATGAAGGAAGGATACAAAGCCTTCCGAAAGTTCTTGTGTATTAATAAAGTGCTAACATCAAAAGTCACTATATCGTGATTATTCTCACTTATTGGATTTACTACAATCGCTATCTGCAGAAGCCTTCCTTTGTGTTTTTCGGTTTATTATTTTCAAACTTGAATCTTTAATGATTAGTCATTAATTTCACAGAAAAAAAAACGTACTTTTATGAAAAACAGACCAAAATATGAAGCAAAATCTGGACATTCTGCAAAACATTGTACAGTTGAGAGGTATACTTACTGCAAAATGCTGGGCAAAGCCTGACAGAATGGTGGGTGACAAAGACCCCAAATAGGGACAGATTTTAAACACCACTCCCACAAACCCAGAAAGCCACCAGTACAACAACATCCATCTCAACACTCCTATTTCTGAAGGATAGGAAGTCTAAAAAACAAATGCACATCATCATCTATTGACTGCACTCCTCAAATCATCCCATTAATTTCCAGAAAATCAAACATGTTAGAAACAAATGTATAACATTATTTAGTGGCTGCACTCAGAAAACCAAACATTTTATGAGGGACAGACCAAAATATGAGGCAAAATCTTTGATCAGCCTACAACCCAGAAACTGTCTGCCACCCCAATTTTTGCACAAGCAAAATTAAAGATGGAATTTAAACATCCAGTTGATATATGTGTTTATGTGACGTGCCAAGGTATACCTGTAACAACTGAACTAACAGTAGCTCTGTCTGTAATAACAATAAGTGGTAACAAGTCATTACTGTTTGAGTAGCTTTAATATTGTGCTGCAGTAGCTATGATCATCATGCATTACAGATAAAACTGTGCCAAATAAAATGTATCTTCATCCTGACTGCATCACACCATATCAATCTCCACTGAAAATCCCCTTGCAGCTTTGGTGGTAGAAATCACATCAGAGAACGACTGCCGTAGTCCTCTACCACCAACAACTTCCAAACTCAGTCGAATCTGATATAGAGCTGTGAATATTTGCAGATGCTATGATCTGGCAAAGAAACACTTCAGTCTCATTTCCAATATGTATAAAGTTACTAAACTGACCATGATTTTTGCTGACCCTAACTCTATACCATTCTCTTGCTCTGTACATATCTTCTAACTTTGCAGGCTTGCTCTAGTGACTAAAAAGTATCTGTAAAATTGTGGATACTAGAATGTATCATAATGATTACAGAAAACAGCTCACAACTAGATAAACTGCATTAGAAACAACAGTACCATACCCACAAATTGGAGCATGAAACCGGAGCTCCTCACCAACAAAATTACCTAAACCACCCACCAGCTATAATGCCCACTCTCAATGGCACGTAAGTCTCTCTCTGGATCTACAGCCTCACAAAGTTAACTGTGGTACTGCTTCTCCTCTTCTGTTCCTCTCTCCCCTTTTTTATAAACAACATTGGCCCATCATTTACACATGGACTACCAAGCATTGTTAACCCGTCATCCCCCACAACCACAACACATTTCCAAAAGCCCATCACCGAGAGAAAAAAAAAAAGATATATATATATATATACATACATACATACAAACCACATACAAACCACCTGACTCCTACAATCAGCCACCATCAATAACCCAAGGCCTACCTACTCTCCATGAATACCTACAGGTTGTCATGGATGAAACTCTTGCCTTAGCAAGTTCATGCCAGATTCCTTACCCAGCTACACTTGCATAAAACACATTACGTCACCTACCTACCCTTATCTCACTTCCTTCCAATCACCCTTCATTCCATTTAACCCTTTCATCCCCCCACCCTACTACCCCTACCCTATTAATCCCCACTACTATTTCTGTCTAACCCCCCCCCCCCACCAGAAAATGTCCCTGGACAAATTGATTTGCTACCAAACCTCATTTATCACTAAACAACACACACACACACACACACACACAAACGCGCACACACACACACACACACACACACACACACACACACACACACACACACACACACACACACACACACACACACATGGGTCTATATCAGAAACTTGCAAAAGCACAAACATAAAAACATTGAGAAAAAAATGTCAGAAGCTCAAATGTTTAAAACATCACACCACACATTTGTGAAATCCATAACATTAAATACAAAGCCTGCAAAATACACTAACTTATAATTCAGTGGTATAAACTGCAACTGAACTAAATTTATTCACAACTCTCTTGTCCATCACCACGTGAATCCACCAATGAAAATAATGTATTGCTAAGATTTTTGTCCCTTTTTGGCTGCTTGTTAGCAAAGCAGAATGTCCCTCCTAATGTCAGGCTAATGTACTAATTCTAGCATCAAATCACACATTTACGATTAAAGAAATATCGAAAGTAGTACCAATTAAATAAACAAATGTTTCATTTCTGTGATCACTGGAATATGCTAAAGTTAGAGCACATGTTCACAGACACTAAGTGAACGTATGCAAACTAACAAAAAGTAAAAAATGGACAGAAATGCTACTCATACATTATTGTCATTGGTGGATTTGCATGGTTTTGAAAAGAGCATTGTGAATCGATTCAGTTCAGCTGCTGTATGTTCTACATACATTTGATGTGCATTTCGTAAATCTGGAGTGAGGTTTTAAATGCTTATGTTTCTGACCTTTCGTTCATTTCATCTCAATGTTTTCATTTTTAGGCTTTTGGTATTTTGTGTTATATATATAACATACTCACTAGCATCCTCAGTCAGCCTCTTCAGTCATCTTTATTCCTGAGCTTTATTGTGTGAGATCTCTTCTGATGCATACAGAAGACATAGGGGCTGGTTGTTTAGCTATCATTGTTGTTTGTTTAAATCTTTCTTTCATGATTACATTTCCTAGCCAATAAGACACTGAAGTTATTCTTACTTGCTTAATATGTGTGATTATGTCTGCACGCACTTCTGCTAAGTCTTATTACGTGGTTTCATTTATTAAGCAGGAAAGTAAAACACAGTCTTTCATAAATTTATTAGAGTTAATCCATCTGTACTCATAATTATTTCTTCTTCACTACAGCTTGAATTTGGACTTCCTTCAAATTGTTATCTTTTTATGTCTGTTGATAAGTTGTTTCTTTAGAAGATGTTTACTTTTTTCAACCTTTGGATACCTTTCCACTGAAGCATTTGTTTTCCACTATGCCTTACATACTTACATGCAGTTTTAAGTAATATCATTTGACGTTGCTCTAAATAATATATTTTTACATTCCCTCAAAGAGACAAGCTGTATACACACTTAAAAATGTAACATTTGAAAGGAATTCATGACATCCTGCCACTACAACTTGCAGTAAACAGAGACCTGGATTCTCTATGCCCTGCATGGTGTGCATGATTAGTGCAGGAGCTCTGACAGGCAATATGTCTGCCGTGTGATCCAGGAACAGCCTGCAATGGCATGCCTGAGAGCTCCTGCACTAATCATGCACGGACTAAGCCCTGGTATGCAAATCACCAAATTTTCAGGAGATGTCCATACAAATGAGATGATTTTCAATCCAGGAAGCTTGCAATAGTCCATGCAAGACTAGTGCTATCTGCAGAAATGTACTCAGTTAGTAACCGAGTACATTTCTGCAAAATCCGAAACGGAGCTATGACAGCTCAAAATAAAGGCTGCATATCATTGAGGAAGCATGCCAATGGCCAATTATAAGGCCATTGGCATTGCAAACTGTTTAAAAAATAAAAAAAAAATCAACTTTTATTTTTTTTTTTTGCCAATCAACTTTAAACATAGGGCAGCGTTGCGCAAACGGGATCCAGGGGAAATAATAAAATAAACCTAAAATAAGCATTCTAACTAAAATCAGTATTCTGCCATGCAAGTCAATGGCAGGCAGAATACAACCTGGCCAGTGAGTAGTGGTTGCTAAGGGGAGAGGCTCAGTATGAGACATGTAACTATGCATTAGCAGGCAATCCTATGCAAATGAGGAGAAGGATAGTGAATCTCTGTTTTCCCCAGCATGTGAGGCAGGCCTCAATCCTACATCATGTGGGTGTGATCTCTTTACATTTCCTGTGTGATGGACATCCTACCTGTGTGTGGGCATCAGTGTTACAGACAGCAGGTAGCACTATCTCTTACAGAGGAGCCTGCACACTCAGGGCAGCTACATATCCATAGGACATTCAGGAACTACAGACAGAGTGTGAGGAGTGTTATGTTATGCTTTGTATAGCACTGGTGTTACTCGATGTGTGTGTACAAACAACTATACCTTGGAATACAGTCTGTCTGCATAGCTCTCAACTGTAGGCCTATCCTCTTGGTGGCTAGAGGTGTGACTATCATGTGTTGTCTGTCCACCTCACAGGCCCTGTGTCAGATATGTCACTGGCAGTGTGTGTGTTGAGTGCTATCAGTACATGGCTACATCCATTTCTGTTTCTGACCTCAATACCATGACTTAGGGTATGTTGCAGACTATCCTCTAACATCAGCAACTTGCTTAGTGTATGGCAACAGTTCCCCATATGTGTACCTGTATCCCAGCCATTGTTCCCCACCTACATAACAAGCTTTGCACATATGACATGCTGTAGGCAGTTGTTCCAAAGTGAGCTGTGAGTATATCACACTGCCATTGCTGCCAGCAATTCACATCTGTTATATCCCCCACACATACTGTGGGTCTGTGTCCATATATGTGTAGGCATCACCAAAACAATACATGTGTGCTCTTATGCACTGCAGAGGCCAGTGTATGTAACAGTGGTATACGGCCCTGTATTAATGGGTCAGGGGGAGCACCATAAATGACCTAGGTTGCTAAAATATGTGGGGGTGTAAAGGGTGAGCTGCCTTAAGGTATCTGGATGTACAGCACTGTATACTTCACCTATATTTACATTACTTACATATCCTGGGTTAATACAAGCATACCGTCTCCTGCCATACAGACTGTTCTGTTTGTCAGTGTGCATGTGATGGTGTCAGTTATGCCTTATTATGTAACAGTAACAACCCATTTGATCACATGACGTCTTTACCACCTACTTACATTGTACACAGTGTAGATAGAGGCTGCTGAACTATATACCTGCATTACATACTGTTGATTGTTTGGCATCCTGTGGCACAGTCTGGCCTCACTGTTGTACAAATGGAAGGGCTTGGCCTAGACAGCAACAGTTGTGAACCTTTCCAGACTACTGTAGTAGTATAACTGTTACACAGTTGCATTCCTCTGTGTATATGGATGTCAGTGCCAGAACAGCTATATGACATGGCATATAGAATTGTAATAGTACACAATGAAAGATATTACATTTCTGCAGACCTGTGTGTGGTGTTTTCCCTATGACCTTTCTGTGGGTATATGTTGGAGGCAATGGATGTCATTTGTATGAGTGGCCCATACAGTGTCCAGTTGTTCAGGTGTTAACTGTAGGCATAGTGGCTGTTCCATATTGTGTGCACCTTCCACATATGTATTGTACTGTACATATATCTGCATGTGTATGTGTAGTCACATGTATATACATATATATGTATACATATTTATCCATATATATGTATATGTATATATATATATATATATATACACACACACACACACACACACACACACACACACACACACACACACACACACACACACACACACACATATATATATGTGTGTGTATATATTTATATATATATATACATACACACACATATATATATATATATATATATATATGTATATATATATATATATATATATATATATATGTATATATATATATATATATATATATATATATATATTATACACATATATGTACATATGTATATATGTATCTGCATATCTGTGTATCCGTAAACTGGGGATGTTGATGGCTTCCACAGTTTACATTTCCTATGGGAGGCAGACTGTACTGCATGATATGTCACCAATACCAGCCTGACATCATACAGGTGGCATGTAGTACTGTTAACATCTTGTGCCCATGTCATGTCAGGTCCTGGTTATGGGTTCTGCAACTCTTGGTAGTGTATCACAGGGTGGAAGTGTATGGCTGTGGGGGGAGGCCTATTTGTAGAAGATGTATAGTGTGTGGGGCCTCCCAATACCATTAACAGTGCATGTGGACATATGTGTGTTTGTTACTCTGCCATTGCTATCTACAGATGTATGGCCATATATACCGATATAGAAATAAACCTCGATGAAAAAAACAAACCTTGGGTAAACCAGAAATTGCAATTTTTAGAAATCTGTATCTGCTTACATATTAATAACTATCTCCTTATATACCTACATAGATGTATATCTGCGTAGACATATGTAACTTGCTGTGTATATGTAGACATATAGGTGTAGAGACATATATGTGTTGATGTAGGCTTTTGCATGTATATATTGTCATATGCATTTATATAAAGGTATAGAGATTTAGAAATTATATATATCTACATATTTAGATATGTTGTATCTGTTTACAGATTAATATATTTCCACACATACATCTAGATGATGGTATAAATTATCTGTACTGTTGCATTACTGGACTGGATGATATGTTTGTGAAAACATCACAGTTATGCATGTCTGACATGGCTTAGTGGTAAATCACTTTGTGTATGGAGTGCAGGGTCCTGGGTTTGAGCCTTGCAGAAGCAGTTTATTTAATTGCTGGGAAGAGCAAGGACCATTTGATACAGAGTGATTAAGGCAGTTGTAAGTGGGTTTGTGCAGACCTAAGCAATGCTAATCTCCAGTTACAGTTTGTTATACTGTTAGCTTCTAAATTGCTTAACCTGTGTAGACATAGCTTACCCCCGTGCAAACAGTCTCAAACCTGTTTACCCCCACTCTAATTTCTTTAAAAGAAAAGAAAAAAGGGTTGATAGGAAAGTGGCATAAAAGGGGCACAAAGAGGGTAAGATAGTAGGGAAAATAGCTAGGCATGTGCAGGAAGGGTGTAGGAAAGGTCCATAGCTGCCCATTTCTTCTACAGCAACAGCTGTGCATATACACTGAATTTGGAGGTAGATTTGGACCCTCAAACCCCTGGGAGAGGGGTAAGAGCAATATAAATTCATTGTGATGCCAATTAGACCAGATTAAATGTGTCAAGTGGACACGTGTGAAATAGACAGCTATGTATGGGGCGAGATTTTTTTGTGGGAACAGATTGTCCTTTTTTTTCAGATGAGAATGGGATGGTGGGGAAGGGTAGTAGGTATATTTGGGGAGGTAGGTTGGGTAGGCTAACAGCCAAGACAAACAAGACTCATACAGGGGCAGTATATGACACATGTGGGGGGTAAACACCTTGGATGGGGAGGGGTGTTTGGAAGTCGCAAGCCCATGAGCCCCCAAATGGAAACAGTGGGACTATGGGCCCACCCATGGGCAGTCACCAGTGCACCGTCATGGACCTAAAGGTGTTTGTGCTGGGGGCTATGTAGGAGGGGCAGGATCACCCTCTAATTGCCCCACTCAGACTTCAAGTTGACATAGCTGGTCTCGAAACTCCAGATTGAGCTCCCTACGCACCACGGCCCAGACATGTTGACGGGTGACAGGTTCCTCTCCACTCACGCTTACAGGGGGTGGGGGGAGCCCCATCCCCTGAAGCAGTTCCAACTGAAGGTGACACAGGGCCAATGGAGGAGGAGGTCCCAGGCTGGGCCCCAGACGTGCTGGTGCCCGGTGCCATGGCCAGCTGAGGTGGGACAGATGGGTCCACTGGGACCGGCCTTCCCATACGAGCTATGTTGTAGCAGGTTTATGACAGATATGAGTTAGTAATAGTCAAAAGCCTTCAGGATTAGTTATAACAGCATGCATAGGTATTCCCATTAACCCAAAACATGAGATTTAAAACAGTTGCAGAGCAAGCAGAGTGCATGCATATATGGAACAACAGTGGTCATTACAACAGCATGCAAGTCTCATTGATGGCAACAGGCCACTGATATGGGTGTATGTTAACATGGCACATGCATAGAAGCAAATGTGAATATTTATAAACCGTTGGGACATATGTCCAAACAAAAGTTTGGACTGTACACATACCGATTGAGGTGTGTCATTGGGTTATTTTTGCACATATGGTAGGGGTGAGAGAGAGTTCAATTAACAACTAATATATCCTTGTAGCTTTCACAACATTCTTAGTCACTGCAGTGATCTGTCCCTTACATATATTATTACACTACCCAATGGCCTTACAGTGTACACTGGTATGTTTATAGATTATTATATACGTGAACTGTGTCTTACATACAGGCGTGACAAGATGCAGGTGTTAATGCAACATATGTTGAGAATTGCTCTGATATACTTTGGGTGAGGTGCTAGAATGACAGGTTTGTTTTAATATACATTCTCTAACTATGTACACATTTGACTATCAGTACATTTCTTGGATCATCACACTGATTTTTCCAGTGAACAGGGTACCAAGCTGGTGATGTGAGCCATTTATCTGGACATGCTGGACAGATTGGAACAGTTGTGAGGTATGAATATGCATAAAACTTTCTATCTGAACATTCTAGCAAATTTTGTACAGTTGGGTGTAATTATGCATACAGCTTTCTTCCTGAACATTGTAACAAAATCTGTACAGTTGTGGGGTATGATTATGCATACAACTTACTAGCACTCCCAAGGTTCAAACCTCTGTTGTGTGTGACAATAAAATTTTAGTTAACATCAAGGTACACTGTGACTTCAGGGAATTGATGTGAAGCTTTCTACTGTAGTTTATCTAAGTCTCCCTCAGTTATACAATATGAATGACCTCTTGGCACTTCCAACATTGTTATACAGAACTTCATACACATTTTATCTGCATACCACAGTGTGGGTAACACTGCTTAATACAACAGTACTATTTATAGTATTCAACAGTTCAACAACATATGAAAGAAGAGTAAACAGAAGCACTCCAGGGGTTATAGCTTTATTCACAGAATATTACACATTAATTTCTACTGGTACGACACTTTCTAAGGCTCTTATATTTATTTGCTATGACAGTACATGCTGAATAATTACTAACCTGCCTCATGATGCAGCCTTTGCAACCTAGCATCATGGGCTTGCTGGTTCACAGCCCTCTCATCTGCAGCTGTCAGAGAAATACAGTGATATTTAGCCATACCTATCCATAGTATACACAAGCTAGGCAATTATTAACTACTTAGTAGAATGGGTACTTAGTAATGGAGCATTAAGCATCTGCTGAGACTCCTCAATCCACTGTTCCAGTACATCCCCCCTCCACCGCATCAGGTCAGCATGGTGGTGCCTGACCTGCTCATCAGTCCGGGGGATACCTGTGGCACTGGTGAGGTCACAGGCGAGACTGTCCCAGGCCTCCATTTTATACTGCGAGCCCTGGTACTGGCCCTGCAGTAGTCTCTGCTCATAGTGTTTTACCAGGAGCCATACCATGAATTTTGACTCCTGGATGCCCTAGCGCTGCGCTATAAATTGAGTGCCTTCACCCACACCAGCCATTCTGCCTGTAGTAGGAAGTTGCAGCCAGTTATGGGAAGTATTCCCACCTGTGGGATTTAAATACAGCCAATTTCTTACACTTTCCCATGATTGGCCAGTTTTGAAAAGGCTAAGCTATGGGCCCACCTGCTTCCCTAAGGTTGGCACTGCCTAAAAGGTATACCACTAGGCAGATTGACTTGGCTCCCTTGCACATTGCTTACACTTACTAAGTTGAGCTGTGCTGCGGTTAACATTGCTTAATAGTTAATTAGCACTATATTTACCTTTTGGCAGTGATATATTATTCATTACAGGTTATATATGTGTCTGGTGTCCGTGATTCACATGTACATACACTGTATGGGGACCTGGGAACTTCTACACTTCATTACAATATCATCTCAAATCTATGCTTACTGCAGTACTCCAATTCACATATTTATGTTCGGTGGCAGGTTCTACAACTCACACTGTACATGGATTCAGTTCACATGTTTGGTTTAATTTTCCTGTGGTGAGGATTAGTTTTCTGATACCTCATTTATATGTATTGCTATGATGGCTTAGTGGTTAACTACTGTGACTGTGATGTACAGGGTCCTGAGTTTGAGCCTTGCAGAAGCTGTTTATTTTGTTGCTGGGCAGAACATGGGCCACTGGGTACAGAGTGATTAAGGCACTTTAAAGCAGTTGGAAGTGGGTGTGCACGGGTTTGCATGGAGCTAACCAATGCTAACCTCTGGTTACAGTTTCTTACACTCATTTAGCTTCTACTTTGCTTAATTTAATCTGTGTAGGCAATGCTTACCCCCGCACAAATGCACTTAAACACACTTACTAGTGGTTATATATGCTTACTACTGCTTATTTCTGGTTAAATTTGCTTACTAGTGCCTTATTCATTATGACACTGACACTTCACATGTGCATTTAATGCAGTACTCCATTTCACATTTAAATGTTATTTACTCCAAAGTTTTTTATTGATTTTTCAGTAACAATCATTTAAACAACAAATTATGATAAAACTATGTACAAATTTTACAAAGGCCTCAGACACTGTATGAAATGTTATAGATATAAAGAAGGGCACAATATTCATTAATTTATAATTTCAAAGTGACTAATTTGATGGAGATATAAATTCAATGACTGAATAAGGGATAAAACTTTTGTCCAGGGGTTGTTAGCCCATTTTCTGGGATATATTCTTGCTTCTTTAATTTTTATTTCCATCAACGTTACTTCAACCAAGAGGGTCTTGAAATCTTGTAAGGTTGTAATGGAGATTGACTTCCATCTTCTTGTAATACATTTTTTTGGCTGCTGCTAGGATTGTCCAAAGAAGGTACTTATTTTTGTTATTCAATGCAATAGATTCATTTACATTCAGAAAAATTAATGGTTTTGATAATATAAAGGAATCAGTAAAGATAGTTTGGAGAAAATTTTTAATATCATTCCAAAATTTCTTAATGTGTGAACAACAATAAAAGATGTGAGACCAATTTGCCTTGCATTTTAAAGAGCATTTACAACACGTCACCTGCTCCGAGGAGTTAAATTGAGCAATCTTACTAGGTGTGTAAAAACCTCTATGCAAAACTTTCCAGCAGAAAACTTTCCACATTTGTAAGTTAGAGGTTAATTTAAGAGAATGCAAAATATTTGATTTATTCGTAGAAGTTAGGGACAATGTGCAGTCTTTAGTAACAAAATCCCAATACCTCTGATTAGGAGCAGTCTTATATGTAATAATAATTTTACAATTTTTTTAAATTAAATTTTTACAATTAAATTCACCATGTAGTATTTCATTCATAAGAGTTATGCATTTAGGTGGAGAGTTAAAGGAAGAACTCTGTATTGTTCTGCACAAATCTTGAGTGAATGGAAACAGACTATTGGAACTAGCCAGTCTGATGATGGTAGATCACATTTTTTATCAGAATTTGTGTATCTATTGTAACTAAATTCTTTGTACAGTGAAACCAGCATGTAAATTTTTCCTTTCCCAATAGCTGAGTGTATCTAGACTAATATTATCAAAAAAGTTTGTTGTAGCTTTAAAGGGGAATAAAAGCTTGATCCATATTTAAATGTCATTATTGTTATTTACAAAGCTTCTAAAGGACTTATAGATATGATTTAAGGAATCTAGGTTAGTAAATTTAATAGTACTGTAATAATTATAATAAATGTAATAAGTACTGTAAAAATTTAATAATACTGTATATTAATGCAAAGTACATACCAAAGTTTGTTA
This sequence comes from Protopterus annectens, assembly GCF_019279795.1. Lineage (NCBI taxonomy): Eukaryota > Metazoa > Chordata > Ceratodontiformes > Protopteridae > Protopterus > Protopterus annectens. The sequence goes on from NC_056744.1 coordinate 1,120,660,273, forward strand.
CTTAATTTGCTTAATTGTAATTTTTTTATTAGTTTATTTTCATTTAGGATAATAATTGTATGTAGCGTTTTCCAAGCCGAAGAATATTTGGGATCTATCCAATTTAGTATTGTTTTTAGGTTAGAGGCTTTGATATAGGATTCTAAATCTGGGAAATTTATTCCTGCAAGCTCCCATGGTCTGATATGATTGGTTAGAGCTATTCTATGCTTTTTGGAGTACCATAAAAATTTGAATAGCGTTTTGTTTATTTCTTTTAAAAGTTTTTTACTGGATAATACAGAAATAGAAAGAGCTATGTAATTTATTTTTGGCAATAAGATCATTTTAATTAATTGTAATCTATCTTCAAATTTTAAATATAATTTATTCCATTTCTCTATGAGAGTTTTCAGTGAGTTTATAATGTTTTTATAGTTTGTGTTTAAAATTATGTCTATATTTTCACATAGGTCAATCCCTAGATACTTCAAAGAAGAAACCTGTTTCCCAATTATTTCATTAGTAGTTGAATTAGTATTATCATTAGAATTTTTCTTTTATTTAAGAGCATATGATTAGATTTAGAGCTACTAATTTTAAGGCCAGAAATATATTTGACTAGCATATCTAATTCTTGTAAGGATTCTTCAGAATTTATTAAAGTAAGCAAGATATCATCTGCAAATAACATTATCTTGGATTTAAATTGATTATATTTAGGCCTATAATTGTAGGATCTGACTGAAATGCCAAAGAAAGGGGTTCTACTGCTAAAGCGAATACAATCGGAGACATTGGGCATCCCTGTTTGGTACCATTAGTAATTTTAATTGATTCTGATGTAAATGGACCTAATTTTACATATGCTAAATTGTTATAATAAATATTTTTTTATAAAAGTAATGAATTGAGAGGGGAATTTATATAATTCTAGAATTTTAAAAAGATAATTCCAATTTAATGAGTCAAAGGCCTTCTCAATATTAAGAGTGATTATAAGAGCCTCTTGTTTGTCTCTATTTAGGATATCTATAGTAGTTATAATTTTTTGGATATTATCTTGGGTATGTCTATTATAAATAAATCCCATTTGTTCTACTGAGATGAGATGGGTTAATGATTTCTTAAATCTGTTAACTAGTATAGACATTACTAGTTTGTAATCATTGTTAATCAAAGAAATTAGTCTATATGATTTGCATGAATGGGAGTCTTTATTTTTTTTTAATATGGGAGTAATTAGTGAGTATCTCCATGAGGGTGGAATTCTACCTTGTAAATAAGATTCATTTAGGGCTTTGTGTAAGCGTGATATAGCAGAGGGTGGCAGAAGCTTATATATTTCATTAATAATACCATCTATACCCGGTGATCTATTATTTTTGCTTTCTTGAATTTTCCCTTTAAGTTCCTTTAGAGAGATTTGTTTTTGAATCTCATTAATCAAAGTCACTGATAGATTCCTAAATTCCAGAAAGTTCAAGCTATGCTCTGAGAATTCATGTTGAATGTCTTTGTTTTTGTACTGTTCCAAGAAGTGATACTTAAAGGCATCCAAGATATCACCAATATCAGAAACTTTTTTATTATTTCTCCCTTCGTGGAATATACTCACAATATTATTTTCAATTGAATTTCTTTTCACTCTCATTGTTAAATTATGCATATATTTTGGAGAGACAGAGAAAGAATTTAATTTTAATTTTTCTAGGGCCAAGTTGGTTTTATGAGTTAAAATATCATTATATTTTTTGTTTACGGATTCAATTTCTTTTTTTCTTGGGTGGAATGGTTCTAATATTATCTTTATTAATTGATACAATTTGTTTTTGTATATTAGATAGTTCCGACTCCCATTCCTTCATTTTATTATTAAACCATGTGATAATTTTGCCATATAAATAGGCTTTCAATGAATCCCAAAGTATTACTACATTTACTTCACTGGTTAAATTTGTATCTAAGAAAAATTCTATCTCTGTATCAAGCCAAGGTTTGAACTGTTTCAATTTAGTAATATATGTTGTATTCTTTTAGTGAAAGATAGTTATTTAAAAGCTGTTTGAAGATTAAAAGTAAGTGCATTGTGATCAGACATAGGGCATGGGACTATTGTAAAGCATGATATTTTTGTTTTTAGATCTTGGGATATAAATACTTTATCAATTCTGGTTTGAGTCCTGTATCTAAAATCACAGTGGGAAAATTCTAATGAATTATCATTTTTAAGATAAAATAAATCAAATAACTGTAAGTTATCTACCCATTTTTTAAGATTTTTCCCTATGGGAGTAATACGAACAGGTCTCTTGTTAGTAGTTTCCGAGTCATTCAGCAAACAATTAAAGTCACCTGCTAAAATCAAACCACCCTTAGAATTGTTAGTGATGAGTTCTAAGTGTTTTTTTATTGTTGTTACCCCAATTCTCGGAAACCAATACACATTGACCAGTGTCCAAATTCTATTTCTAAATTTTATTATTATAATTGATAAACGTCCTTCCTTATCTTCATAATTATACAAAATTTGAGGAGAAATAACGTTTTTCTTCCATAGTGTGAGAACACCTCTGGTCTTTTTGGTGTATGAGGAGTTGGATAGTTTTAGGTATTCATTTGGGTTCCAGCTAAAACTATCATTTATTTTGAAGTGGGTTTCTTGTAAAAATATTACTTGTGCTTTATTTAATTTCAAGTATTTTAACAGGTTGAATATTTTCCCTGGATTATTTAATCCATTAACATTTAAGGAAAGAAAAATGAAATCCATCTTATTTATTCAATGTTTTAGAGTGCAATAGGTGTGATAACAAAACAGTCATAATATTTAGGATTTGCGTACCCTTCTTGGAAAAGTTATACTTTAGCAACGAGGTGCTGATTCCCTATATAAAATACAATTTAATATCAGACTGAGACCTAAAAAACGAAAAAATATTTAAAGCTAAACATTTAACAATCAGTAAATCCATTAACTGACATGGAATGTAAAACATTCCTAATCTGACAGGAAAAAAATCCAGTCAGATTAACCATCACTTCCAATTTTTTTGGAATAAGTTTGCCCGACTTGAGGCTCCAGAGTATGTATTTTATGAAATTCTATAGATTAATTGATATGAGCGAACAACAATATATTGATGTAATATATAGTTTGATTATATATAGTACAACTACATTTTACTAAAAAGCCTTTGATTGATTAAAATAAATACATATCCTCACTTCTGTATGAATTATTATAGAAGCAAAGAATTTACAGTTTGATAATGAGCATGTATAGGTGATATTTATCAATTAAGGTCTCAAAGAGCATCTGAATACGTAAAATTTCCAATAATTTAAAGATAGGTAAACGTAACAGTGTTAACCAGGATAAATCAGTACAGTAGTAGATCAGCATTTAAAGTATTTATAGTAACAGATATTACATGAAACTAATTGCTAAAGCATTTCTCTCACTATGAAGTGTTATGTGGTTGTCACTCCTCTATATAGTAATTTCACATATTTCCCTACTGCTACTAGTTAGTAACAATATTACAATAGTATAATCATAAGCAGAACATATATAAATGAGATGTATATTTACAAATGATGATGGTTGACAGAGGAAATACTGCTCAAGCAATTCCTATCTATCACAAACTCATGTAACCATGGAAGGACTCCAACAATAATTAATAAATATAAATTTACTTTCTAGCAAATTATGCAAGGTTTTATATAAAGAAGCATGTCTTAATATTTCACCAACAATTGAATATCCTTCACTATTGTAGGGTAAAACTTGGGTAGAGTCAACAATTTCAACATATTTAAATGCAGAGTCATTACTCATTCAAGAAAAACTCTTCTTTTTTTTGTACATGTATATTTATTTCTTTCCTCTTTATTTATTTCCTCTTTCTATTTCTCTTTCAACCTTCTTTTAATGAAAAGAAACATTTGCTATATAATCCTTAGCATTGCCATTACATTCCTTATGTATTAAGTTGAACATTTGAGCACTGCACAGTGAGTCCCCATTACTACATAGTTAATCTTCAGCTTTTTATTCAGGTCAGACTTGGTGACCTAGTTAATTGCAATGGTACTGTGTTTGTGTATAAACTTTCTTTTCATCGTAATAGTTGTTTTCTTTTATATACATATATATATATATATATATATATATATATATATATATATATATATATATATATACATGTTCATATTCTTATGTAGTCTTATATATATATATATATATATATATATATATATATATATATATATATATATGTATAAGCACATATTTATGTCTACATATCATTACGCACATATATGTTGATTTACATTCTCTGTATTAATTTTGTCAATAACCAAGAGAGCCTTTGTGTTTGAAAGAAAAGTTTGAGAATGGAACTAAAGGAAAATTCCCCTTCTTAACATGTTGTCCAGTTATTTGTTATTGTAGTTATCAGACAATCTCTCGTAACCCATATCATATACTGATAAGTATATTAGAGTCTATATTACAGACATCATTGTGTGTAAATAATAAGGTAGACTAATTTTCATTTAACTCTTATTTCAATAAATGTTCAAATAGTTCTAAAATCACATATCTAGCTAGACATCTATCTACTATCCTTTTCCCCCACTATTGTATATGATGACAACATTCCAATAGTAGTAATCCTCTAGCGCTTTAACATTTTGAAATTAGCTTAACTTTTTTATATACCAACTGTTGGGTGGAGATTAATTGTAATATCACGAAGCATGGTTAAGCAGAAATGTATTAATATATTGGATATTTGTGCCTCACGGGCCAGCCCCTATAACAGTTATAGTGTGTATTTCCTCAATAGCTACACTGTAAGGTACAGCATAGTTATACCACATGAAGCAGATATCCCAAATCAAAACTGAAAGAGCCTGAGTCCAAATGTGAAATGATGGTACTAGAAAATGATTTTATACACTCCCTATGACTGTCCTTACTGTTTTACTCACTGGGAGATTTTAAACAGGAACAGTTTAGATGTGTTAGAGCAAATTGTAACTAAATATTGATACTATATTCTACTAACTTGTTACCAGATTATTATGACAGCTCTTGATCACAAACTGAGGTCTAAGTACAGAGCTTTTAAGATTTCTATCAGTCATCAGAACATGTTTAAACATATATTAGTTATTGTCAGCTATGATGCACAATGTATGGGCTCATATCTGTAACTTATACTTGCCCTAGAACCCCTTAATAGGTATGAATTAATAACAAATGCCTGATTTGCTTTCCTCCTTGCATATTTTTTTGTGCACAGCAATGATCAGGGTATCAGGCATGCTTAATGTATGTACAAATTCACAGGATTTCACAATATATTAGTTGTATTATCTATGTGGCATCCTCAGGATAGAACAGCATCTGTTCTGATGTTATGCTCATGTTACAGTCGGGTTGTGAATGGTGGAGTTCTGTACTAAAGGAGATTATGATATAGTCAAAAGCAATACTGTACTTAGATGCAAAAATAAGCATAAGCTGATTCAGGCCTTTTCTTAATTCGCACATATTGATATACTCAATGAAGATTACCTTATCTGATGTTCATTGCTCATTTTTCAGTTGTCATAACCACTTTAGTTTGTCATGTTAACTTTTTTTTTGCTTTATTGATCTAGGATTTTACTATATCATTCTAGACTATATCGTTGTTGCCCCACAGCAAGAGGCTCTCCCGTTCTACCCCCGGCTGGAGCGCCCCCTGTGCAAAGCCTGCACGTCCCCTCCATGGTTGAGTGATGTTCGGTTATTTCCTCAATAAATAATATGTTAGCGTAAACAGCACAGTGTGCTATAGCATTTCCTCATTCATGTTACTCAAGAGTAATAGCACTGTACTAGAGGCTATTTGAATGATGAAGATTTCTAGGAAATCCATAAATTAAACTTTTTCCCACAATGAGGTAGCCTTCCGTGCCCCACTTTCATACAATTAGTCCAAACCACTCAAGAAACAAGCTAGAGAGGGACTAGCAAGTCCCAATGGAGTGAAGCATTTGCCCGTCTCCAATCTCCATTTGTCTTTAACAGCCAGAACTTACAAACGATGACAGCTGTAAGCATTCTTCCATTCAACAGAAAGATTCATTTATTTTTCTTTTTATTATCTTTTTCTATCCATTATTTACAAAATACTTTCATTTTTTTATATATACAGTTGCTTGTATGTAGACTAGAGTAATAATTTATTTAATTATTAGTGACATATTACATAAAACCAAATCTATTAATTTTTGATCTGTTAATTTCCCAAACACTTGAGGAGACTTGTAATGTAGCAGTGATGTCAGCGCCATCTACATAGTCCCACCCTGGTTACTACAGAGATCAGTTTCTAATTAATTTTACTTGGATCAAATTAATAACGCTAATAATTTCTAACATTTAATTTAATGTCTTATCTGCGTTATGTTTCAAGTATCTTCAGGCTGCTGAATCAGTGAGATAGGCAAATGAGATCTCCTTTATACGTCAGCATCACTCGTATAGCTGACCACGGATTTCTAACACAGTACGCCAAGGCAACTCAGACGAGCTTCTTAATGTTGAACACAGCGCAGTTTACAGACAGCCATGAGAGTATTTGAGTGAAAAAAAAGGGAGAAGCAACTTTTGAATTCAGTGCACTGCTCGAGGTTACTTTCCTCACGAAAGAAAGGACAGTTTGGAATGTTAAAATGCTAAGTTGGAAATAGAGTCGTGAAAGAATATTATAATATGTTGAAGTCATATAGTGACAGAATGCTTGAAATGACTTCACAAAAAAGGAAAAATAAATAAATAAACATATAAAAAGAGTTCTTTGCATTGTATATATAAAATCAGATTCTGAAATTATCTATGTCAGATTGCTAATTAAACGGACAGTTCAAAAATTACTTGTTTCAAAACTCTCCCTGCACCACTTTCCTCCTCTTCCCTTAACAAAGTAATGGAAGGAAGGAAAGACAATTCAATAAATAAATGAAACATATGTGGGCAGGATTCAACTAGCTGTACACCCTAGGTATCACTAGCAGTTGTATTTAATAATAGTATAGCATTATTAATTTTAGATTGCAAGTTTTATAAAGAAATATACAAGACAAATAAAGTGATGATACATACTTCTTTAGGTCTAGGTTTCCATAAACTTTTATGACTTAGTATGATCTTTGAGAGAATTAGGAAGTCCAGTAATTTTGGCTCCAGTTTTCAATTTCTTCTTTCTTACATCCATCCAGTTTATTTTTCTCAGATGATTTTTTAAGGGTCATAGATGGTGTCCAGTCCATACCTTGTGGGAATGTAATGATGTTATTGTTTTGGATAAAAGAAACAGCTTCTTTTATATTGTTGAAAGATCTCATCTCATTCTGGTGGATTTTGATTTTGGCTGGACAGACTAGTTGTGCTTTAATTTTACTTTGCTTTAAAAACCTTACCAGTGGCCAAGAGCTTTTTCTCATTTCCAGGACTCTTGTGGAATAATCGTTGTCTAACCTTATTTGGTTTCCTTTAAAAGATAAGGGACTTTCCTCCAAGCTGTTCTCAGAATGAGTTCTTTATCTAAGAAGGATAGGAACTTCATAACAATAGATCTTGGAGAAGCATTAGGGGAAAAAGAAATAGGTTTCCCAATGTCTCTATGTGCTCCCTCAATCCCATAGGACATACCTTCTTTTAAGTCTAAGAATTCAAGCAGCCAGGAATTTAGAAAGGAAATAATATATTTTCCTTCTGTTTTTTCAGGGAGACCAAGGATACTAATATTTGTTCTCCTCTTTCTGTTTTCAATGTCGTCTACTTTATCAGCCAGTTATTTTGTTGCAGTGTGGTCTCACAGTGAGATTCATCTTCCTTAAGCCTTTTATCTATGTCATTCAGTGAAGTTTCAATGTTCAGAATTTTGGATTGTTGCTGCTGGAGGATTTCCTTTAGAACATCAGTTTGTTGTTGACAGTTCATCTTTAAAGTTTCAAGATTGTCAGTAAATATATCCATTTTTAAAGCCAGTTCCTGGAGAGTGGTAGATATAGACTGGATCTCCTTCCTTAATGTGGAATCAGCATGTGAAGATTTTGAGTTGCTCACCTCTGTTTAGTTGTATAATCCTTAGTTTTGACAGGAAATGTTTTAAGAAAAGGCTCCAAAGTTGAGAATTGAGTAGATTATAGATTCCCAAATAGATTGTATAACTTTAAGGAGCTGGTAATAGAATTTTATATAATCATGTTCCTGTTTCTTAGTAACTGATATGGAGCTCAAAAAAAAAGCTGTTACCATTTGGCCATCTAGGCTCCATCCCCCAGGTTATACAGCAAAAAACTGTAAGGAAATGTTCATACACAGATTTCCCATGGAATGTGCTGCAATGAGACTCAAACTGGGAATGCCTGCTCTTTAGACAGATGCGCAGACCACTACACTATTGCTGTGCTGCTTCAGTCGAATATATCTTCCTTCTTATCCTCTTCAGCCTTTTAAGCTGCTTTGACCATAGCTAAGCGATGGGTGCACCCACACACCTACAGTTAGCTGTACATGGACTTTTAAAAAAAAATAAACAGGTTTCTTCTTTTTATTTTTATGCACTGTTGCTGTTGTACACATGGTGGACTGTTGGTGGGGATATGCGGACACCTATGAGCGGTCTCGCTCATTTATTTACACTTTATGCTGTTCTACTTTGCAGGGGTGTGTTTATTCTGAGAGCTCTGCTCTCAGACACACCCCCTGCACTCGTTCACGCTCCATGTAGGATTAGGAGTTCAGGCAGAGTACCTTCATTAATATGCATGGTGCACTGTCGTCCTCCTCCTAAATGACCGCTTGATTAGTAAATCCGGAGGAGAGTATATTTACTTTTAGAGATGGATGCAATAAAATATTTCATGGCAATGTGTGTTTTTATAATTTATTGCTCAATAAATGCTAAGTATACAAGGGGATTAAGTAGAAATGTATACAGAGATAAGCAAACAATGCATTTCTCTGTATCTTCTGTGCTGATCATTCACTTGCTACTCTAACCCCCATCCACCTCTTCTCTTTCTATGATATGGTGTCTGTGTTTAGCTAATTACTAAGCTAATACCTATAGTATATTATATATATATATATATATATATATATATATATATATATATATATATATATATATATATATGGTTCTAGTTTACATAACCGACACTGCAAAACACCGACAACTAACAAAACACATCCCCTGTCCAAAACACACACACAACACAAGCACCAAAAAAATCCACAAACCCACACAAAACCTCACACACACACATATCTACAACCCTAAACCCACCTAACCTACCCGTCCGTCCCTATATCGCACACACTCAACCCCAACCACCTAAACCTATAACTCACTTAACCTTCCTAACCCAAAAATACTACTACCGCACTTTAACCCTAACTCACTTATCTTCTGGATTGCCAGACAGTCTGTCGGTGAAAGCAGCTGACGGTTATGTAACCTAGAACCATATATATATATATATATATATATATATATATATATATATATATATATATATATATGGTTACCTATCAAAACATCTACTCTTCATAACATCTAAGCTCAAAACATCAAGACCATAACATCTAAACTTCAAAATATCTAAAACGCATAACATCGAATCTCAAAACTTTGAAAACTACAAAGCAACTATAAATAACATCCCACAGAGTTTTTACTATGTTTATGCAGGGGGGCAAGCCCCACTGCACCCCACATGTGGGGGGCTCCACTCCCCACACCCCTGTAAATTAAATATACCAACCCCAAGGTTGCACTACAGTGGGGGAAAAAGTTAATTTCCTAACCCCACTGTAGTGCAACCTTGGAGTTGGTATATTTAATTTACGGGGGGGGGTGAGGGGGGCGGAGCAAATGTAGCAAACAGAGTTAGGGAAAGAAAGGAAAAAATGTAGCAAACAGTGTGTGGGATGTTATTTATAGTTGCTTTGTAGTTTTCAAAGTTTTGAGATTCGATGTTATGAGTTTCAGATGTTTTGAAGTTTAGATGTTATGGTCTTGATGTTTTGAGTTTAGATGTTATGATGAGTAAATGTTTTGATAGCTAACTATAAATATATATATATATATATATATATATATATATATATATATATATATATATATATATATATATATATATATATATATATAATGTAATGTACAATGTGTGTGTGTGTGTGTGTGTGTGTGTGTGTGTGTGTGTGTGTGTGCGTCAGTTATGAAATCATTACTTTTTAGTTCCTTATATATGTGTCTGCTTCTGTTGTGTAATTTTCAAGTAATGTTATTAACATTATTTGAACAATAAACCCAAAGGTCATGCATTAATCATTTCTTTAATCATGCCTTTTTCAGTGTTGCACCAGTAAATATGTTTTTAATTCTCTTTATAAATAAATATCCCTGATGATATCACTTAATATCAACTTAAAGTTGCATTTAGATATCCCACTACTGACTACAACAAGCAGCGTTTCGTTCACAGAATTATAGAGTCCCGGTTTGGGAATTTCAGTTGATAGTCCACAAGGAATGGATGTGAATTGGTGTCAACTGAAATGGACTACATGCAGTGCTATGGGAGTACTGGAAGATAATCTTGTTTGGAACATTTCACAGAAAACTTTGACTAATGCTCAGTGTGTACTATTAAACAAAGGACTATCGTTTATACCGTCCAGGAGGACAGAGGTAACATAAACTTTGTTTAATCTTAAAATGTTTAACAGGAATGTGTTGCTAAAGATTATGTTTAAAGATGAAGGGGAGGTTGTACATGAGTTTAGGAAACCGAGCACCTGTATACCACCCACTAATACAACGGTGGAGGCCTTCTCACTGTTATGTGAAACAGAGTTATTTGACAGGCTTAATGGACAGAGAAAGGGAGGATTTTTTAACATGAGCAAGACAGATGAGGAAGCTCTAACTAAATTACAACAGGATGCTGAGATTGTTATTAAACCGGCTGATAAGGGGGCCCCAACAGTAGTCATGGATATTGATTACTATAACAAGACCATGTATCAAATGTTATCAGATCACAATGTGTACAATGAGATTAGTTTCACTGAAGTAAGGAAATTGATCACCAAGGTAGAACATCTTTTTTATGATATGATGTTAGAACATATTATTGATTTAGATCTATATGATTTTTTTAAAGTAGAGAGACCTATGGTACCGGTGATAAATGGTTTACCTAAGGTTCACAAAAATGCAGCTCACCCCCCGTTTAGGCCCATTGTCTCTGGGAGAAATTGGATTACCGAGCCCAGCTCTATTTATGTGGAGAAGAAGTTGAGACCAGTGGTCAATAAAAATTTGAACATACTCAGAGATTCCAAACAGTTTTTGGCAGATCTATTTATATTCAACAAGACTGTTCTATTATTGCAGGGTACAGTGATTTTTGTCACTTTAGACGTAAAGTCTTTGTTCACATGTATCCCTAATGGGCAGGGTGTTAAAATGCTGAGAGATTATTTACTTGTTGATCAGACCTATGATGGGAGACAAACTGACCTACTTACCCTGCTGATGTTGATTATTTTGGATAATAATGCATTGAAGTTCCAACATAAGCTATACTTGCAAAAAGAGGGGGTAGCTATGGGCACGTCTTGTGCCAATACCTACGCCAACTTAGTAATGGCTAGTTGGGAGAACCAGTTTGTATAGTTTAATAGTAGGTGGAGTCAAACTATCTTTTACAAACGCTTTGTAGATGACCTCTTCATTTTATGGAATGGTGACTTAACAGGATTGAACAATTTTTGTGAATATATCAACAGTACCACAAGCTTCCTTGAATTTGAGGTCAGTTTTTCATATGAAGAAATTAACTTCCTTGATGTATGTGTGTATTGGGATGATAAAGGGACACTTTCTAGCAAGATACATAGGAAAAAAATGTCATAGGAATCATCTATTGCATGGGACTAGCATGCATCCCCACCATGTTTTCAGCAATGTGGTTAAGGGACAGGCATTAAGAACCTCAAGTTTGACTACAGAGGAAGGGAGATTTAATACTGAGATGGAGGTATTAGAAGAGAGGTTTGTTAATATGGGGATATAACAAAGCAGAAGTTTCTGATGTAGTTTCTAATGTTGTGGAGCTTAGAAGTGATAGAGGGAAACCTTATTTCCCTGAGAGGGAGGTAATCAACAATGTTGAGCATGTGAAAGGAGGAAAATTCAAGAAGAGGCATGTGAGAGTGCCAGTTGAATATTCCAGTGATGTCAGAGCAGTCACTGATGTCATTCGGAAATATTGGCCAATACTCACACAGCATCCTCAGATAGGACCTATAGTTGGTGATAGACCATCGTTTCTATACAAAAATAAGAAATCTTTGAAACAGATGTTGTGTTATTCTAAGGATAAACGAGAGTTCAAAAGTCATGATAAGTTGGGGACGGTCCCATGTTTGAACTGTAATCAGTGTCAATATATCGACACAAGCAATGTGTTTTCACACCCTGACCTTAGGAGAGACTTTTCTTTCAAGGTAAAGGCAAACTGCAATAGTATTAACATTGTTTATTTGGCCATATGCAACAGATGCTCCACTTACTATGTGGGTAAAACCAAAAGAAAGCTGAGATATAGAATCAGAGAGCATTTATTGAAAATTAGAAACAAAGACAACACTAATGCATTGGCAAGGCATGTTGACAAGACTGATGCCAGTCACAGTTTTAGGTTTCAGGTAATAGAAATGGTGTATGGTAATGAACAAGGTGGTGATATAGTGAATTTGACTGAGACAACAGAGAGCAGGTGGATATTGAGGCTTCGAGCAGACAAGGGGAGGGGGCTGAATGAAAAGGTACCCCTCAAACCCATATTGAAGTCCAGACTGCTACACAGGTAAACATGCTGTTTTGAACTCTTGTATATGACTATATATTGTTTAGGAAAATAACATTCTGTTATGAATATAATGTTGCATTTTTTTAGCAGGTTTGTCAGCATTGTTTATACAGGGAGTTCTGCCTTGACACATTTGTCTTTTTATGCAGTGCACATTTATGAAGTTAGTACAACGTCTTTTTTACATTTTTTGTATGTTCTTAAAGATGTTGCACATCGGATATGTATTTATTATGATGTGTTTTTATTTTTATTTTGTGTTTATTTTTGTGTCAATATGTATATGCTTACTGAGTATAACTCTGCTTTTAGGTAGTGTGAGTTTAACTAGCATGCAGTTGAATGATACCATGTGAAAAGGTTTGGGCATGTCAGTGATTGAGCGGTATTTAAGTAGAGTGCAGTTTAGTTTTTATTAGGTCTGAAGAAGTGGTGATTCAACACCACGAAAGCGCTCACCAATAAATCTACTGTTTTTATATGCACCCGCTGAGTAGTTCTTTGGATGTGTTTGTGGTGAATCCCTGATGATATAATTACCCTATAATATAAATTAATAAATGTTTTAAGGTGAAGAGGTGCATCTCAGTATGCAGAATGGGTAGGGATTAGGCCTCACAATTATGCATACTTAACTGCAGCTAACTCCATTTTCCTTTTTCTGTGCATAGAGAAAGTTGGGCTATCTTAGGGTAGTTTGTTCATTCACAAGGACTGATAAGGTTTTCTCAATTCAGCACAGCAAGTCAACAGCTACCAGAGGTCTAGTTATGAGAATATGTTGACATATGCTGTCATATTGTATTGTGATACACAGAGATAAGTGCAACTAGGGCTAATATGCATACAAAATGCATACATTACCCTGTTTTTCATGAAAAACCTTAATACTGTCATATTTAGTTGAGATCAGACATGTTAGGGGGTGAGGCTATTGGGAAAGTGCAAAGAATAACAAGTAAGATAAGACAGCAATAAAGTAAAAATATATACTTTATAAGCAGTATATATTCAGTTAATAAATTATTAGTTGGAAACTTGCATTTTCCAGTGATTTAATTGTCAGAAGCAGTTGACTCATGTGAATTAAATTATATTAAATACAGTTTCTTTTTTTCTACAAGTTGTCTTTACCTTCACCTCTATGTTAAGTGGAAGGTGCTACAATATTTGTAAAACAAATTGCTATGATGTGATAACTGTTGTCTATATTTTTTATCTAGTTTAAAGTCTTTCTTTCTAAAATTGTATAACTACCTATCTTGTGTCATCTGATGTTATTTTACTCATCGTGGAGCTTTTCTCCCGAGGCCTCCACTGAAAATGGGTTTCTGACCCTGTGGACATTCCAGGTCAACAAATGTCAATAAACAAATAAATAAATAGTGATGATATAGGTGCCATTTATTAATAATGAAAAATGCTTGGGAAGTACTACTGATGGTAATGTAAAGACAAATGTTTGCAAGATGTTTTTTCTTTGTCATTTACAGAGAAAGCTATACAGACAAATAGTATATTACTTGAAGTGTAGTTTGATGTGCTACATTTCTGTCAGTGTACTGTGCTGTCAGAATATATGCTAGTTTACTGTGACATTTGTGACTTTCAGTAATGAAACAGAACTGTGGCAGTGCACATGCTGTGAAGTGGCAGGGGAATAGTTTTGATGTAATAAGGTTAATAAAATATAACTGGCTGATGACTGATTTGCATTATGTGTCTGTATGAATATGACTGTTGTGTCACCAAAAAAGTTTTTGTAGTCACATTTTTGATTTGTTTGTGCTGGAAGAAGGTCTGTTTTCATTGGTGTGTTCTTTGGTTGATGAGTGAATCAAGCTTCAGTGTGTTATTTTTGCATACTGTTTTTGGTACATGAAGCATGGAGCTGCAGGGATCCAGACAGGAGAAAAATGACACATTTAGCCATAAGGAGAACTGTATCCTTGTGGCTGACCTTAAGAAATATGGCAAATGTCTTTTCTGGAAAAGGGAGGCCCAAACAAACACAGAGGACAAAGGCCTGGAACCAAGTGATTATGATATAAATGCTATAGCTGGAAGGAACCATACATTAAAACAGTGCAAGAAGAGGGGCAATGATATGGTAGAATGTAACATAGCAAAGGCAAGATGGAAGTTAAGTGTTCATAACACTACTACGTTGGCAATTCAAACACATATTCCTTTAACACCTGATGACATGTACCTCCACTCCATTCATGGGAATGACTGTGACACAAATACAAATGGAATGGGCATAATCAGAGGTGGTGTGGACACTGGCAAATAGCCACATCAGCAGCATCCATAGACATCCATTTAGGAAGGCTAGTTTGACCTGCATAATATATTTATATAAAGAAAATGACTGTTCTGATGAAATAATTGCATGTAACACATTACATTTCCTATTAACAGGTCAGCCCTCCAGATCCACATCATGACATTGAACAGAGTGTGCACGATAAGTGTCCTCAATACCTCCTTATACCTCCTTACAAATAACAGTAGTGCTCTCAACTGAGTGTAATCAATTAGGTTTGCACAAGATAAGCAGCAGAATTGAGCAGTTCCACTATTCCAGTTAATTTAGATGATATCAGCAACAGAATAACTGATGATGACAATAACAAGTTATTAACGAGCCAGTCTGAGGAAAGTGACACACAGCCATCAAGTATAATGGCAGGATTACATACCGTACTTCAGGTGTATGACTCTGAAGGAAGTCACACTGGACCACAAATTCAGGTAGACAGGGACATTATGTTGTAGGCTGTACAGGGAGAAAACCAGTGTACCTCAACACCAATGTCCTCATGACTACAAGAACACTTTCTAGATGACAGGACAAACACAGAGGTAACATTGTCTACTGTGACACTTGTTCAGAGGGGTGCCTGGTGATGTTACATATTACAGCTGATTTAAGAAACAATTAAAGCATTAGTGCAGGGTGTATATGACGATTTGTACCAGTACATGGAAATGGTAGAGAGTAGGGATGACTTCATGGTAACACTTCTGTGCCACCTTCCGGTAGAGATGGTCAGAGTACTGCAGGATATAAACGGTAATTTACATAATTATATAAAAATATTAGCAAGTAAGAATAATATCATGGTCACAGTCATACACAGTATGGTTAATGAAACACACAGTAGCTATCTCTATCTCCATGCATACACTAGCCAGGACTTTCCAGACTTAAATTGGAGTCAGCGATGGACAGAGATGAGGAGAGGGACAGGGTACTGTATGAGAGCATAGAACATTGCACAAGTGCTTCCTAAACAAAGTAGTGGAAACAGTGAGGTTGACCAAACAAGACAGAATTTATGTAGGTCACATGAATACTCATGTACAAATAGCAGTACATTCATTGAGACCTGCAGCACTGTGAGATCAGTATCTGTAAGATAATCTACATCAAGTAGGACACCTCATTGCAACAAGTCATCACACAGCTCACATGACAACTCTCATCCACATTACATACACCTTTACTTACCCTATCTTTAGGAGATGACATATATGGTATATTTGACCTTGACCTATCCTAAGTTAAGCTATACATTTCAAGTACTTATAACATGAAATGTAGCGTTTGACTTTCATGCCTTTCAATACACTAATGTTAATATTTAACTAATACAATGTGTTTAACAAAAAAAAAAAAAACAGACTATATGTGTGCAAGCAGTAAGAGGTTTTGCAAGTCCATGTATTTAATTTCAATAATTACACTGCTTATAATTAAAAAAAAACTTTGAAAGGAAGGTGTAAGACATTATATGCAAATTTCAATGTTTAACCCACTAAGGGCCATCGATTATCAACATTTTCAGTTTAGCAGTGGTAAAGTTATCATATGCAAAGAACATAAAACAAATGTCATACACTACTTATTTATCCTTTGTTGATTCAGTTAGTCCCACTAGGCTAGTAGCCTCTTTTCAATGGAGGCTCGAGGTGGTATTTCTATTATTAGGTGAAATTTGGCCAGTGCATTAGAGAACTTCCCCTAATCTTGGAAGTTGGGGGAATAGACTGGGTGCTACACATCCTGATTTCTGTTCCTGTTCCAGGCACAGAGGTAGCCTAGAGGAACAAGTTAATATTTAACTAATACAATGTGTTTAACAAAAAAAAAACAGAATATATGTGTGCACAGTATAAACAAGTAGTAAGAGGTTTTGCAAGTCCATGAATTTAATTTCAATAATTACACTGCTTATAATTAAAAAAAAAACTTTGAAAGGAAGGTGTAAGGCATTATATGCAAATTTCAATGTTTAACCCACTAAGGGCCATTGATTATCAACATTTTCATTTTAGCAGTGGTAAAGTTAACATACACAAAGAACATAAAACCAATGTCATACACTATTTATCTATCCTTTGTTGATTCAGTTAGTCCCACTAGGCTAGTAGCTTCTTTTCAATGGAGGCTTGAGGTGGTATTTCTATTATTAGGTGAAATTTGGCCAGTGCATTAGGGAACTTCCCCTAATCTTGGAAGTTGGGGAAGAGATTGGGTACTACACATCCTGATTTCTGTTCCTGTTCCAGGCACAGAGGTGGCCTAAAGGAACAAGGAGAAGACATGTTTACTGACAGATAAAATCATCTGGAAGTTGAATGTGCTGTAAATGAAGATAAAATGGTAGAAATTCTATCAAAAATGTTTATAGAAAATGTAGGAGCAGAGAAAACATTGTTTGCTGATGGTACGATCAAGAAGGAGATGGAGCTAAATGCAGTGGGAAAGATTGATTCAGAAAAAAAAAATCTGAAAAATTTGTTTGAAGTGGCAGAAACTGCACAAAAATGGGTTATTTCAACCCTCCAGTCAGGAGGGTTAAGGGATGAGTATTTAAAAGAGCTAATTAACCAGAGCGAGTCTGAAAGTGGAGCTGCTGTATCTTGGAGTGACACTATGGAAAAAAATAGAAGAGGGAGACAAAGAGACGGAAAAGGTGCCAGAGAAGGTTCCAGAAAAAAGTCCTGTACTTTAACAGTGGAAGAAGGAACTAAAGAGAAGTCAGAGATGAAAGAATTAAAGAAAAAATATGTTGTTTGAGTGAACAGCAAAAAGAAAAAGGCATGGACAGATATGGGGTATGGGACAATGTTAATGTACCTCTGGGAGTAAAAGCTGAAGAGGTAAGAGCTTTCATTTTAGTTAACAAAACATTTTTTTTTGTGTTTTGGTTTTTGAAACTGGTCAGGCTATAGAAATATTTTTGGTGCCCTGTGAAAAAAAAGAAAGACTTTCCATGGTCAAAATATGTGCAAGCCTTTTTCAGGGAAAAAAAATGAATTATGATTCAGTTTAGAACTGAAGTAGAAGCAAAAAAACTAAATGAATATTTGTTAATATGCATTAAAGTGTTGGACACTACTAAAGTCTATGATGGAAGAGGACTATGGACTGGGAGATGGGAAAATGGCAAAATACTGAAAATGGAAAATGACAATGTAGTACATATACCTAGTATTATTAATGTGCAAGACAATAGAGGTACAGATGGCAACCCAAGATTTGCTATTTTTGTGGAAAAGTGATTATTTAATTAATGAATGTGACAAAAAAGATGTTATGTATGTGGTCGGACAGGCCATAATAGAAAGAAATGTCAAGTAAAATGTAAGACGTGGTAATACAGGAAATTAATTGTTAAAATATGAGGTAGAAATACATGAAAATGAAGTTGAAATTATACAAGAAAAAGATTTAAAAATATTGTACAAAATCACAATAAAACAAGAGAAAAAAACATAGAAAGAGTATTTAAATTTAAGGCGAAAGACAGAGAAGGAAAAAGAAAAAGTAAGAGAGACAGATGAAAGAAGTGGAAAAGAATCAGAGTTGCATATAGTAAAAGGCAAAAGAAATTCAATGGGAAACAGAGTTAGGGAAAGAAAAAGAAAATTTAAAAACATAATAGTTGAAGTAAATAAGAAAAGTAAGAGATAAGAAAATTATTTTAATAACTCTTCTATAAAGCTGAAAATATTAGCTTTGAACATGAAAAGTATGAAAAATATTAAAAGGGGAATTAGTATTTTACAATGGTGTACTGCAGTAGATGTTCAAATAAGAGTGTTAGAAGACATTAGAATATAAACAAAAGAAGAAAGGGTACAAACAGAAAAACTTTGGAATGGTACTATTTGGAATATAGGCAAAGAAACATGCTCAGGTGAATGTATATTATTCCAAGAAAGTATAAAAATATTAGCTATTACAATAGTAGCACTGGGCCAAATAACAGTAGTGAATTTAAGATGGAAAAATATGTATATAGACTAATAGCTTTATATGCATATGTAACAAAACAAGAGAGCAAGAGAGAGAGAAACAATGTTTAAAAGTATACTTAATTATGTCTGTGTTAACATGGATATAATAATGACAGGTAACTTTAACTGTAATTTGAGAAATAAAAAGAATAGCTGTGATGTTAAAATGATTACTGAAATTATGAAAAGTGGAAAATTAAAAGTATGGGAAAATAAACACTGGAATTAAAAAAGAATTGAAATTAATGCAGAAATTGATTGTTGTTTGATATCAGAAGGCCTACAAATTATTCAAAAAGGAATCAAATATATTTTGATTTTTTGATCATGTAGTAATTTGGATAAGAATTTATGAAAATGAGGAATATATTAAAATAGGAAAAGGTATAAAAAGAATGAATGAAAAAAAGAATTAGAATCAGGAGAAACAAAAGAAATTATAGAATTATGGAAATAGCATATTGATGTAAGAGATGTTTATGACAATTGGACATTTTGGTGGATTCAATTTAAAAAGAAATACAAAAAGTATTTTTGAATGCACACAAAAGAAAAGAAAACATTGAATACAAAATATTAAGTCAAACATATTTCAACATTTAATAGTGAAGAAAAAAACATTTTTTGAAAAAGAACAAAATTATATAGAAGAAATCAGGATAAGGTTAATAAATTATTATTTAAGTAAAATATTGTTTGCAAAGAAAAAAGAAGTAGTACCATACTTATATAAGATAGTAAAAGAAGGAAAGATAATGAGAAAATTAAAAAAGAAGGGAATCAAGTTAAAAAGCAAGAAGAAATATATGAGATAATTAAAGAATATGTATTAGATTTATATAGTAAAAAAGAAGTTAACATAGAACAAATTTACAATGTGGGACAGTTAAATAAGGAATATAAATATTTAGAAAGAAAAATAAACATGAATGAGTTGAATGGGATCTTGAAAGATATCAGTGTTAATTCAGTGCCAGGTTTGGATGGAACTGAATATAGTATATATAAAGAAATGTATGAGTAGCAAAAAATGGTGTTTATAGAAGTAATGAATGAGTGGCTAGAAAAAAGAATTTAGCATAAAGAAATGTGCACAGGTGTGATAAAATTTATATTAAAGAATGGAGATAAAGATAAAATAAAAAACAATTGAAGACCAATTCCACTGAATAACAGACTATACAATTTTCAAACTAGAAAGACTACTTAATCGAACTTGGTTTGGGAGAAAAGGAAAAGGGGTTCAAAACCTATTATGGATAATAAGGGAAGTAATTGATGATATTATTAATAAAAAAGTGGAAACAAAAATCATGATAGGGGATGTTAGTAAGGTATATGAAAATATTCAGTAGGAAGCATTATGTGCTTTTTAAAAGCATATTACATTATTGAAAAATATTACAATTAATTAAATCAATATATGCAAAGAATTATGTAAGATTGAATGTAAACAGTTGGACTGGGCATAATATAAAAATAGAATGTAGTATAAAACAAGGATGTCCTGTAAACAGTATGATCTTTACTGTAATCATGATCACAGTAGTAATGGAAGTTAATAAAATGTCAAGTAAGGATATCGAATAATGGAAGGAATTCAGTTGCCAATAATGTACACTTAGGCTGATGATATTGTAGTAAAAGTAGACAAAAAAGACTATTACTTCCACTTACAACAAACCCACCATCAACACCCCCAAAAATTCTGGTCTAGCATTAACTAACTTCTTCAACCAGGACTCTTTAAAACTCCTGACCCTACAGGTTTCGACCATAATAACTCTAACCAGATTCCTGATGCCTTTAACCACTATTTTACTGAAACCATCCTATCCCTAGCTAACACATTACCTACCACCTCCACCCTCCCATCAAATACACCTAATACTTCATCACCTACCTTCCATATACACCCAGTACCTACATCCCTCATTTGTAACCTCCTTCAAAAGCTCAAGCCATGCACCCCCTCCGCAGACTGTCTTCCAGCCGAATACCTACAAATCACAGCTAAAGCCATAGCCTACCCCGTCTCCATACTTATAAATAGAACAATTTCAGAAAGCAGAATCCCTTCTCTGTGGAAGATCTCCCATATAATCCCTTTACACAAAGGTGGGTCTTCAACTGAGCTTTCTAACATTCGGCCTATTGCCTTACTCTCTCCATTAGCTAAAATAATGGAGAAATGTATACACCGACAACTGCTTGACCACCTACTACAAAATAATCTACTTGCCAATTGCCAACATGGTTTTAGCCCCTACCATAGCACAACAACTGCCCTGCTATACTTCAAGACTCTATAAACAAAAATCGTAACAATAACTACTTTTCTTCTGCTCTTTTCATAAACCTTTCAAAAGCATTTGATATGATGAACCATACCATACTTATCAACATTCTAAAAGCCCAATCACTTGACCCACAAGCATTACAATGGTTTATATCCTATCTACAAGATAGACAGCAAGCAGTTCTCTGGAATCATAACATTTCTTCATCCCTCTCTGTAAACATTGGAGTACCACAGGGCTCTATTGTAGGACCACTTCTATTTTCTCTGTTTATCAATGATCTACATACTAGTATTTCTCAAGCCACCTGTATACAGTATGCAGATGACTCCACCTTAATTTGTTCAGCCAAGTCCATAACCTCTGTCCAGTGCCTCACCCAAATAGTATTTAACAGTGTTGAGAACTGGTTCATGAAACACTGCCTTCTTCTCCACCCCAAGAAAACTAAACTATTGCTCTTTTCTCCTACTCACAAGTCACCTCAACCACACTTCACATTAACCTCTAACAATGGAACTATCATATCCCCTGATACTACAACCCGCCTGCTGGGTGTTAAAATAGACAACAACCTTAGCTACAATGACCATATTAATTCCACTATAAAGACTGTAAACAAAAAACTAGGGACCTTATACAGAATACAATCCTTCCTTACCCCTGCAGCCAAAATTACTATAGCCCAAACCCATCTAATATCTACTCTGTTCTATGCTTCTGCTATATATATACTAATCTTTCTAAAACCAACCTTTCCAAACTCTCCACCAGCTATAATAACATAGCCAGATTTGCTACTGGTACCCCATATAGAACTCATCATTGCCACAACCTCAAACAACTGGGTTGGTTAGAACTACAAACCCAACTACTTTTTCAACAACTTGTTATCTCCCATAAGATACTCTACTACCCCAAGCATACCCCTATACTCACTAATCTCATCTCCCCATACAAAAACCTTGCAACCCTACGTTCAGCAAATAAACTTCAAATCTCTTCCATTAAATCCAACAACAAAGCTGGGGACTCACTCTTCACAAACACCATACGAAAGAGCTGGAACCATCTTCCTTCTGAACTTTCCAACCTTACTTCTACTCTACTTTATAAGAAGCATCTTAAAGAATATCTTAAATCCCACTGGCTTTGCCCTGCTCTAACCCTGACTGATATCTCTTGCCCATCCTGCTGTTTCTCAGGAAAAAAAAAAAATTCTGTTTTTTTGTTTCTACTCATGGTATTTTATTCTAGCCTAAATGTTTCTAAATAACTCTGCTTAACCCTATCTTTTAATGTAAACATTGTATCAATTTTAATTTTAATTTTACTGCATTGTTGTCATTATTGCTGCTTGGAGCTTTTCTCCCCGGGCCTCTACTGAAAATGGACATGTATCCAGTTAGACTAGCCTGGTCAACAAATGTAAAATAAAAATAAATTAAAAAAAAAGCAAAAAATAAAGCCTGGATGAAATCAATTAATGGAAACTTAAGTACACAGTTGAAGGAAGTTGGTTTTAAGCATAAATAAAGAGAAAAGTAAAGGAGATGGGTATGATGGTATTATAGGAGGTGTGTAATGCAATGAGAAGAGTTTAGATATTTTAAGAATAGTATTTGGAAGTATAGAATACAGACATGAACAATGGGACTACATTATTAAAGACATCAAAGACATGATTACATTCTGGAGGACATATAGGTTTTCATACAAGAAGAAAGCGCATTTAATAAACATCATAATAATAGGTAAATAGTTTATATGGTAAATGTTTGCATGATGCCAATGAAATATGAAAAAGAAATTATGCAGATATTTGTTTCTTTTATTTGGAGGTCAAGACTGAAACCAGTTAAGAGTGGAATTTTGTATATGAAAGATGAACAACGGGGTTTGGGTTTGATTAATCCAACTGTGCATGCAGCCTCTTTGTGTATGTATAAAGTACTAAAAGGAGTAATGAAAAATAATAAACACTTGATAGAAACAATAATGTATTGTAAATATAGAGACATTTGGGAAGAAATAGAAATAAAAAAAAAATGATTTTAGTGAAGAAATGAAAGAACTTTACAGCAAAATTGCATGGTGGAAATTTAAAAAATAATGTTATTGAAAATAATAGAAAAGAATGATATGTTAACATTATGAGATCCTTTTAGTTTGTGGATCCATGGAAAGAGTTAGAAATAGATACGAAAGGAATAATGATGAGATACAGAAATTAGAAAAACAATTAAGGAATGTAATGATTTTTTGTGGAGGTTCTCAATTGAAAAAATTACCTGTAGGGCCAATTTGCCATATAACAGAAAACAAGTTAAAATATGTAATAAATGTAAAGAATTGGAAACTATAGAACATGTTTTTTTAAATGTGTGTGAATTCAAAAACCGTGAAAAAAAGTATTTAAACATGATTTGATTAAAATGTAGTTACATTTTGAAATGTTAAACATTGACATGATAGAGTATTGGTTTTATGGGGCTAGATCCCAGAATGAAGCAAAGAAAATGGACAGAATTAGATTCTATGTAACATTGGTCATATGGATTGAAAGACTTAATGAAATCAAATACAATGGAAAATGGACTTTGACAAAAATACTGGAAAATATGGTTTTGGTTGTGGGGTAAAGAGTGGGGGAAACACTTAAAATGGGAATACAAATGTATTGATTGTGTTAAAATCTGTAAACATGTAAAAATATGAATTGTATATATGTTTACAAAAAAAAAACTCTACTCTTCATCACAGGGGGACATGTTAGTGTGTGGTGTGTCTGTCTTTCTGTTTCTGGTCAAAGTACGTAGGCATCCTGGAGAAACAGGAGGAAATATGGAAATGATAAGGCAGTACAGAGATAATAAGGAGAGTTACATTTTGAGTTCAGAGATAGTAGAATAAGTATTAAGTAATGCAGAGGTGGAGAGCTCATTCATAACAGAGGGGAAAATGAAGCAAAGCAAAATAATGATGCAGAGAGTCTACCAGAAGAGGGAATGGATTTGGAAGTTATTTTTCAGAAGAAACCATTTGAGGAAGATATAGAGACTCAGCAGGAATGTACTATTACAACCCTCCAATCCAGAGGGTTGCAGGATGATTACCTTAAGGATTTTATCAACCAAAGTGAATCAAAATGTGATGTAGCAGCATCCTGGAGAGAATTAATGGAAAAAAATCAAAAAGAAGAAACAACAGAGGAAACAATAGGAAGAAATCATATGCACAGAAGGTGAAGGAAGGAGAGTAGAAAATTGAAGTGGTGAAGGAAATGAAGAAATATATCATAATAATAAGTAGTAAAAAGAAAAAGGACTGGAAAGGTATGAAGTGTGAGAATCCCTACAGAGGTAAAAGCATGTATCCTTATTAATAAAGAGACATTCTCTGATTTATTTTTGAGAGTAGACAAGCTATGGAAAACATTTTAGTAAAATATGAGAAATAAAAACAATAGCAATCCATGATCACAATATGTAATACAATCCTTTCATAGAAAAAAAAAGAAAATGAATTGAATTTAGAACTGAAATTGAAGCAAAAGATTTAAAAGAACAGTTATTAACCTTGTGTAAAGATGCTTTGAATACAACAAAAGTGTATGATGGAAGAGGCTTGTGGACTGGGGAATGGGAATGTAGGGTTATACTAAATATGATAAAGGAAAATGTTATACACATTCCTAGTAAAATTAATGTTAGTGGCAAAAGAGGCTTTGTGAATATAAAGGATAGCTTAAAACTGTGGGGTTTTTATTGTGGTAAGGATAATCATTTGATAAAGAAAGTGATAAAAGAAAATGTTTCATATGAGGTAAAGCAGGTCACACAGCAAAGAAATTTTATTTAAAATGCAAAAAAATGTGGTAAAACTGGACATGTCTGACTAGAGTGGGATGAAGATTTGCAACTTAGAAAGATAAGAACCACATAACTTAGCCCAGGATATAGGCAATCTCTGGGATTTATCAAACCCTACACACAGTGTACGAATAGTGCAGCAGCTGTTGCATGGAATATGGCCACCAAGCGATTCAGTAAAGGGCTCCCAGGACATGAACGAGCACTTCTACACTATTCCTACATGGACACCACTGCCTAATGCTAATTACCTCATTTGCTGGTGAAAACCATGCAAATGAGGTGAATCAGCAATTCAGAAAGCAGGCAGGTGTCCGTGCAGGAATAGTGTAAGACAGAAATGTGTTCAGTTACTAGCTGAACACATTTCTGCAAATTAGAAAACAGAGGCATGACAGCTTGAAATAAGGCATGTAGTTTATTTATTAGGCTAGCCAATGGCCAACTATATGGCCATTGTCATGATAAATAGTTTTAATTTTTTTAAATAAAACTTTTTTTTTTTTGGCTGATCTTGGCTGTTTAAGCAGCACACAAATAGGATTGTGCCAAAAATAAAAAAAAAAAAAGGGGGAAAATACATTTTTACAGAAATCTGCATTTTGCCATTATAGTCAATGGCATGCAGAATGAAAACAATACCAGGGAATAGTGGTTACTAAGGGAAAAGGGCCAGTGTAAGTGTGGTAACTATGGACTAAAGCAGTGGTGTATGCAAATGAGGGGATTTATACTGAATCACAATTTTCTTCTAAGTGTCAGCCTGCACCTAACCATGTAGGTGCTCTAACACCACCATGTAGACAGGAGAAGCAGCTAACATGAAAAGGGGTGTGTTATTCTTGCTGTAAGCCCATTGGAGCGCAGTGGCCCATGTTTGGCCTTAGCTAAGCACAGTTAAGGAACGGGGTGTGTCTGAGGCTGTTTTGTCTTATTCCATGAAATGCAGAGCATGTTCGCATCGAGGGTAGGGCCAGTTCTGCTTAAAAGTGTTTACTGTAGCTAAACAGGTCTGCATGGTGCACACTGCCCCCCCCAAAAAAAAAACAGGAATAGCAGAACTGTTTACATTTGAGCAGCAGGTATGTGCGGCACGCATCGGGACTTAAACAGGGAGGAAATGGAAAGGGGAAACAGCAGAAGTAAGGTAATCAAGGAGCACTACCATAGCTGACAGGTGGAATGTATCAGAATCAGCCAATTACATAGGCATCAGCCCAGTGCACTACTATAAACTATGCAAACACCTTTCAGTCTGTTTTTTCCCACAGACTCTACACCACTGGTGTACACATTCAGGGGAATTTTAAACTGACAAAACTAGCAAAACATGTTAGGGGTTGCTGTTGCTTTGATCTATCAGTATGTGCTAGAGACTGAGGGTGGTGAGGAGGATAATGCTGACAACCAACTCAGACCAATGAGAAGAGTGTTCAGACCCAGGGTAACCTACCAGGGGCTACATGATCTGGAGATAGTAGATCACTACAGGGTGGACAGGGACATACTTCAGCAACTTGTTGAGCTGTGCCAGCCTTACCTCAGACCCAGAACCAACAGAGGGGAACCCATCCCACTGGATACCAAAGTATGTGTAGCCTTAAGAATACTAGCTACAGGCACTTTCCAAAGACCAACTGGGGATACCATGGGGGTCTCACAGGCATCTTCATCCAGGATACTTCACCATTTCCTGGATCTCATGTGACCACATGCCACTGAGCACATTTACTTTCCCAGCACCTGTGAGGAGAGGACCAGAAATATGCATCTCTTAATACCTGGAGGTACTGGGTGATAGGCTGCACATACATCCACATCAAAGCACCACCTGAGGACCAGGATAGGGTCTACCTAAACCACAAGGTGTTCCACTCCTTCAACTGTCAGGTCATGTGTGATGTCCAGGGCATTATCATGAATGTGTGTGCTGGCAGCCCTGGAAGCTATAATGACTCCCACATCAGGCATTCATCACAGCTGTACCAGGTGTTTGTTAGTGGAGACATCCCATATGGCCATCTGATGGGAGATGCTGGCTATGCATTGGAGCCGTGGCTGACGACACCCATCAGAAATGCACACACACCCACACAAGAATGCCATAATGAGGCACACGTACAAACCAGGATCATTATAGAGTGTGTGTCTGGGATGGCCAAGTGATGGTTCCACTGCCTTGACATATCTGGTAGAGCCTTGCAGTACTCTCAAGTCACATGTGCACACATGTTCATAGTATGTGCCACGCTACACAATATGATCCTGTGGAAACACCTGCAGCAGGAACAAAATGGGGGAAGGGCCACACAGCCCCCCACCATTGCCAAGGTCTCCACAGGCACAGAGGGACTCGGAGGAGGAACATCCTAAGCCTGCCCCTGTAGGTAGATGGAGACATGCCCAGTATTCCCTGTCCTTGGCAAAAAGGCAATGCATAGCACATACACTGACACTGTAGGGCTCCAGGGACTGATATCTCTCTCTCTCTCTGACTCACACACACAGTAAAATGGATGCTAAACATTACACCACCTATACCTTACCATGTATAGGCAGTGTACTGCGTACATCCGACATAGTCAGCCCTCAAGCACCGTCCTCACAACAGCCTCAGCCACAAGGTAAATCAGTATCCTTAACAAAATAAATGAATGGAGTGGAATGTTCTGATAGCATATCTATGGTATTGATTCAAGCATGCAAGGGAATGGTGTGGCTTACTCAGATAGCAACAGACAACTGACAGCTCTGTGGGACAGCAGCAAGTGTATTCCCAGTACTGGCCTACCCAAACTACGCAGTACCACCCTAGTTGACAAATACCACTTCAGTATATGTCATAAGCCAAATAACTGAGTCACATGCATGAATGTCAAAGTGGAGGTACCATACCCACCCCCAGCCTCCTTCAGCAAGTCAGCTGTAGAACACCATACAGAAATGTCTGGCAGTACACTTCCACATGGTGATGTCCATGAAATCCCCACCTACAGACTTTTACACAGTGATATCACAGCAGGTCTGGCAGTGGCAGTATGGCTTTGAAAGGTAAGAAGTCTGCAACTACAAATGTTTATGCCAGAACAATCTCACCTGTGGTGGATACTGTTATGCCTGTAGTCCCAAAGAAAAGGCACACCACTATGCTAAATGGGACCAAAGTGTTAAGTAAATATCAGACAGTCTCTGCAAATGTGTACTGTGTACAGATGTGTAACCCCCCCCCCCACATAGATCCATAAAAATGCAGTAACATGTCCCTAGCCTTAAGCGGCATCCAGCCATCAACTAGAGTGATGGCTCAACACAAACAGAAAGCAGTTGACAGTAACACCCACAGTCAACTTACTGGTACCATCCCAGGGTTGTCCACTGCCAGCAGCCTGGGAACATATGATAATCAGAATGCACTGCTTTATTACAGATGGCCTGCATCTGTCACACCTGACCTACAGACCTGTGGCAAATGCCCATGCTTCACCCACAGTACCCTGCTAGGGAGTGTCATGGGGTCCATAATACAATATACAACATGCAAAGGAAGGCCATGCTGTTAACTGCTAGGAGAAAACCTGCCAGTGTCAGAGAGGCAGAAATCTGAACAAAGCCATGAATAATGGGGTGAAAAAGGTCCAAAGAGAAGGACACCTTTGACATACTGCTCTAATAATATTATAAAGTTGATGTAATGATTGTAGGAGCATGGAATGTCTTATGGGTACGAAGTCTCAAACTGCAATGTCAGCTGTCAGTAATATCTGACTTAAACACTGAATGACTTGCAAAACACTTTTCCTTGAAAACCACACTTGTTTGGGTAACCAAAAAGATATATGAGTAATGGATGTGGACAGTCAATGATATTCTGTACAGTCAAAAGGCAGGGCTAGGAGTCTAAACATGGGAATGCACTCATTGCAGGCAGTCCTAACCCTGGAAGATGGTGACATATCTGCACCCACCGAACCCTGGCCCACAGCCATGGGGAGCAACACACCCTTCCCTGATCACTCATCCTATGAAACATCCTGACCCCAAAATGTGGCCAGCCAAGCAAAATGAGGTGGGCCATACATATATGTGAGACACACACACACCTCCAGGCTGGTAAAACAGTCTGACACACACAAGACCCTCCAAGTGCAGTCAAGCTTTGAGAAGACCTCTATGCAAAGTACTGGTAGCTATAGGAAACCATATCTGACCCAGGACACCTGCCCCACATATCTTATCCCATACAAATCTATATGGAGTCTGCCTGTCACCCTGATCCTGTCTGACTTATATTACCCAACCATGGACTGGAAATCAGATCAGGCCAGAACAGAAATGCACAGAGATTCCATCACCAAGGTGCTGGACTGTTCCCACAGCTCCAGCAGTCAATTGCTTGTAGGCACACCTCTCAACAGGCTGGATTGTGCAAGAATGTATAGCATTTGGCCCATAAGTTTGGTGTGTGCATCATCCATCCTGTATTCCCCTGGTAAATCACTGTGATGATCTGAGGAGGTATGTCACGAGGTACTGAAACAATACATGACAGTGTCAAATGGCATATATGTCAGATGTCTGCAAAAACAAGCCCTTTAACCCTAGCATCAGCCCATACATTACTGAGAAAAATAGTCAAAATCACTGTATGGCCCATTGTCTCCCAATTTTGATAGGCTATCTCCAGATATCTTGCAGCAACAGGTTGAGGAGAATGGCTGTAGCACAAAACAAACTGGCCTGGAGTACAACAATCCCTGGAAGGCAGTCCCAGATGTACTATAGAAGATCACACTGGGCATGCTAATACACTTGGAGAAATGTCAGTAGGATCTAGGAATGAACAGGCCTTTCCCACCCAGTGCACTTCCCATTCCTGTTCTTTACCAGTCCTGAAGATGTCTGTCACCAGAGAAGTCCTTTTCATCACACCTCAGCCCTGTAAGCTCTGTGGTGTGTGTGATAACTGTGCAGCACTATAGTACAAATAATTGGTTAAGTAGGAGCTCTAATCTCAGTTCTGGCAAATGTAAAAGTGTGTGTGTGTGTGTGTGTGTGTGTGTGTGTGTGTGTGTGTGTGTGTGTGTGTGTGTGTGTGTGTGTGTTTAGAAGTTAAAGCTGTTGGGTCCATTCAAACCCAGTACACTTCCCCTTTCCCTACTTTAGCAGTCCTGCAGATATCAGTCACCTTAAAAGTCCCTTTTGTCAGGCTTCAGCCCCATAAGCTTGGTGGGGTGTGCGATCACTGTGTAACACTATAGTACAAATAACTAGTTAATAAGGAGTTCTAATCTCATTCCTGGCAAATGTAAAAGTATGTGTGTGTACGTGTGTGAACAGCATCCTGTCTGGGGGGGGGGGGTGATGTGCTTGTGTGAGAACCATATCCATTGGAGGGTGGATTTTGCTACTTTTTACTGTTGCCCACCCAGTACATATCCCAGTGTTCACATTACAAGGCCCACAGTTGTCAACCACTGTAGAGGGACATGTAGACACTCTGCAGCCCTATCAGCATTGTGCCGTGTGCAATAACTATGTGACAGTATGGAATAGAGAACAAGATATGCTGCCCATCTAATCTTTGGATATCACTCCCCACTTAGGAATCATACACAAACTCACTCAGGTAGGCAGCCACCCCTACATCAGTAAGTGTCCTGTAAACCAGCTCACAGATTAAACCCATGTGAAAGAAGTGGACTCTATATCAGACTGCTGAACAGTCACCAGTGGAGTCCCACAGGTTGTGGACCTGGGTTCCCTTATGTTTGGGAACCACACCTCTAAGGACCAGCCCAATACAAAGGTGCCCTGGCTGACAATGTTTGCATATGGCTACAAGGTGGGTGCTATTATTACACCCCCCACATGAGGTTGACATCCTTTACAAAGGCCTCTCTGAGACCTATGACTGTTGTCAAAACCCTGGACATAGGCTCAATGCCAGATGATGTGCTCGCATCCCCTTTCAGTATGACATGGTTCCCATAAAGTAATACATTGATGGTAGACCAGTGAACACTGATGTTGGTATAATGGAACTAGGAACACAGGTTGACAGTGAGCTCTATGGTGACCACCACTGTGCCACTGTCTTCTGAAAGTCCTTCCATGTGTCACTTCTCCTGACTCAGGGTGTTGAATACGTGAAGTAAAAGGGCAGTGTTTCTTCTCTGTACACCCCCCTCAGTAAACTAATCAATGTGGACTATGGCCCATTTGCCATGTACCCCACTGTACATCAGCAACAACAGGAAAGGCTGCAAATGTACCTCACAAAGAGGATCTTAGGTACTACACACTTGCCCCATATGGACAGACTCCAAAAACTGCAATGAATCTCTGTCTCATATTGGCTACTTAGGTGTGATCTCTGCCTGACATACACAGACATGTCTGACCTAATTCTGTCAAGAATGCTACATCTGAGGAAACCAATCTGTCCATGCAATGGAATAGATGCCACTTACATGTCAAGCTGAGCACATCACTGTCCCTCTTCAAGAGAAATCAGGAGGAGTCGATGGGGAATAGAATACCCACCGTGGGGATCACTCCAGTGACTATACTCAGTAGACACATCAGGGAGTATCGTCAGGTGGCATGATACCAGTGTATTCCCATGGGCTAGCCTTGTAAAGCCTCCATGGCCATTTGCCATGTACACACCTATGCCTCTTTGAAGCTATGGATCTCAGTACTGTCAAATGTGTGTCTGTGCATTAGTGTATCTGAAAGTGTTTGTGAGTGTGTAAACATGAGGGTTCAAGTAGATGGTGGCCCATCTCACCCAGTACAACTACCATGGCCATACCTTACAAGTGCTGTAGATGCTATTCACTATATCGGTACCTTGGGACACTCCACAACCTATAAGCTCTGTGGTATGTGCGGTAACTGCATATCACTATAATACCAATAACCACATAGCTAGGGGTTCTAATATGAGACCTAGAAAGTCTGTGTGTGTGTGTGTGTGTGTGTGTGTGTGTGTGTGTGTGTGTGTGTGTGTGTGTCTGTGTGTGTATAAGTGCATATATGTGTAGGTTACAGTATTTTATGGCCTTTCACACCCAGTACATCAAACATTGTCATAATTTGCAAGGCCTGGTGATATCCCTCGCCTTAGAAGCTTAGAAGTACCTTTGGACAAGTGTCACCCCATAAGCTCCGTGGCATGTGTAATAAATGCGTAACAATGTAGTAACAATAAATATATAAATAGTGGCTCTAATCTCAGTCCTGGCAAATGTTTGTGAGAGAAGAGTATCTTGTGTTTGTGTGCAAATGGCATCCATTGACTGAACATGGATTCGTATTTTATGCTATGGTACACTAAGTAAACATTCCTAAGTCTACTGTATGAGGTCCACTGTTCATATCAACCATAGTGGTATCTGTAGACACTCTTCAGCCCTATAAGCTCTGTGCAACAGTATGGAATAGTATGGTATGAATAACAAGCTATGTTGGTCTGCTAATGTCAGTACTGGCAAGTGTGTGTGTGTGTCTGCGTGTGTGTGTGTGTGTGTATGTGTGTGTGTGTGTGTGTGTGTGTGTGTGTGTGTGTGTGTGTGTGTGTGTGTGTGTGTGTGTGTGTGTGTGTGTGTGTGTGTGTGTGTGTGTGTGGGTGCACATTGGTGAGTAAAACAGTGGCTGTGAGTGTGTAGACTTAAATGTGACACTATTATGAGTACTCTCACACCCAGTACAGCCACCATTGCCTTACCCCACAAGGCCACGTGATATTATTCACCTTACAGATATCTTGTAACAATCATCACACTAGTCATCCTGTGCCACCTGCAATAATCACATAATAGTGTGATACCACAACTTGATGGGTAAGCGATCCAAACACAACACTGGCAACTGTAATCATGTGTGTGTGTGTGTGTGTGTGTGTGTGTGTGTGTGTGTGTGTGTGTGTGTGTGTGTGTGTGTGTGTGTGTGAACAGTATTATCTGTGTGTTTGGTCGAGACAATATCCTCTGTGGTTGAGGACTTTAGCAATTTGAGGTGTGTTCCACCAACCACACTTACCATTATCCACTATACTAGAGCTGATGTCAACTACCATAGACTGAGATACAAATCCTCATCCCTAAAAGCTATGAGGCACATGCAAGAATTGTTACACAGACCTGGGAAATGGATGCAGAATAGCCGTACCCCGACAATAATGTGGTCAATGTGTTACTACACTGCCATACCACTGTTGGTGCTGTCTGCAGTGCCACATCCTGCTGACACACAGACACCTGGGACACAAACAGAATACAGCATGTGAGAACACATTCACTTAGTGTTACTAACACCAATAATGTATCATGGCTGAAAAGGTACACACACTCTGATGTGTACCCATTACAAATGCCAGATGACAGCACCTTACACAATATCAACTAGCTACACTCTACTAAAGTCACCCTGTGCATCAGACCCATATAAGTATGCCTCTGCATCAGTGGTATGGATGGCATGGATGTGGCACAGGTATCATCATATACAGAGGGTTTTGTGTGTGTTTGCCAGAAGCCTAGGCTAGACCACACAGTTGACATCTTGTCTGTGTGTGTATGGGGGGTGTTCATTGAATGGGCAGTGCAGGGGTGGTGTTTGTTTGGAGGTGACTTTCCTGATGATGATGATGTGTGTGTGTGTTTGTATGCACACAGTCACACCATGTGGGTGCCCTACACAGGGGTATTTTGGAAAGCTGTGGGCCATACATGGCAGGGTGTACAGTTCACCATCTCAGGCCATGGACATGGGAATTGGGCCTGTCAAGGGTATCACTAGCACCACCAGGGCTAAGTCCAGATGCAGTACTACTTCCCGCTGGTGACTAATGCCTGCTGAATTCGCATCCCTGTTGGGACTGTCAAGGATCATGTACCTATGGCCTGCTGCATTGTGGCATGGACAGCACACCCCCTTCAGTAGTGCTGGTGGTACCACCAGCATAGGAATGGGATGATGCACGGTCATGTAGACTGCCAGCTGATTGTGATGCTGCCCTACAGCCACATGACTGCTGGCCAGTGTCCTCCAAATGCTTAAGCACAGGTATTCCACAGTTGAAGAGTGCCAAGGTCTCTCCCCACTATCTATCCATGACCCCAGTATGCTCACAGATGGCTGCAGTGAGTTCATATTGCCATGGACACCAGGGACATGCTCATCCATGACCCTGCACATATGTCTGGTATGATGCTCATTATGTGCCTGTGCCCCCATGATAGCCTGAAACATGCATCTGGTGACTGCTGCCATGGCGCTTGCAACAGGGGCATGACAGGCTGCAATCCTCCTCCGAGCACCCCTGCCCATCTGCCTGTGTGGACCGTGTATGCACTGTGGCCACAGTCACCACAGTAGCCTGTTACATGCCACCACCTGCCAACTGTCCATTATATGTTGCCACTGGTGACAGAGTATGTGTAGGCATTGTAACTATGTGCAGGAATGGTGTTAACAATAGTGGGATGCCAACTGATGGCACAGTATCAACCCCTGGAAACCTCACCTTTTCCTCAATATGAGTATCATCATGGTCATATTCTGCACAGACACTGATATCAGTATCAGAGCACTGGCACTATAAGGTTTGCTGATATGTATACACACACACACACACACACACACACACACACACACACACACACACACACACACACACACACACACACACACACACACACACACACACACACACACACACACACACACACACACACACACAGACACACACACACACACACACACACACACACACACACACACACAGGTGAGGTGCCTCAAAGGCATTACACAGACCTCACATTAGCTGACTGGGGGCATTCATGACACACAGTCACGCAATTACATACACACTCTGGACGGACCCTCAGCATCATGCAGTGCAGCCCATTCCAATTACCATTACTACTATTATACACCTCTGGGATACGTGAGTGGTGTTAGTAGGTAATGGCCCTTCACCTAGCACACACTGTACCCATGTAAATCATTGCTGTTCACCTGTTTAGCACTGTGGAAAATCCTGCAGAACATACCCCCCAACTGTACAGGGTTTTGCTGAATGTCTACATGTGTGGCTCATATGTTTGGTCTGTTCCTCATAATGCCTGTGTTTGTCTGATACATTACAGGGTTGGCCTGTGGATTGGTGCCACTACGCAATTTCCTAATTGGAGGTGCAGACTGCATAACCTGGTGTACATGTATTTTAAAACAAAGCCAGTTACTCAAACAACTTCCCAAGCTTACACTGGATATAGTAAGTGTACACACACCTGTTAACATGCCAGGTTTTCATGATATATCACATGAGACCTCAGAAATCAGGTCATAACATTGCCATCATTTCATATGACATATAACCTGTGCATTCCAACTAAAGAACATATACATCAGTTGCAGGTAACATCTTGTAACTGAAATAGGTACAATAGGCTGGTTGCATGAGTGTGCACACCCTTAAAGTAATACTCTGTTAAAGCAATTTTGATTTAATCACAACATGCTGTCTTCTAGGGAAGGTGTCTGTCAGCATTTCACATCATGACTTGCCAATGTTTGCACACTCCCCTTGCAAAACACCTCTAACTATGTCTCATTGCAAGGGCATCCCCTGTGCACCTCCCTCTTCAGGCCAACCTGCATATATCCTATTGGACGTAGGTGTGGGTTTTGACTCAGCCAGTGCAGAATGTTGCATGTGTTCTGGTGAAGCCATACTTTTGTTGATATGGATGTATGGTTTGGGCCATTGTTGTGTGGAAAGGTAGAATTCCTCACCATCCACAGCTATGTGGCAGACACCAGAACATTTTGGAGCCACAAGGGATCATTGTTTGGAACTGTTAATAATCCCCTCTAACTTGGCTACAGCCCCAGTTCCAGCTTGTGAACAGCAACCCCAAAGCAGGACACTGCCGTCACCCTGCTTTACCATGGGGGTGATGTTGTTGTGGTGATGTGCAGTTGTGTTATTGCACCAAACACATCTGTCAGAATTGTGACCAAAGAGTTCAACCTTGGTCCCATATTTCCATAACACATTTTCCCATTTGCTTTTTTGATACCTGATATATTGCTTTCAGACTTTCACCAGGCCTGGATAGTGTTTGGTGTGAGGAACTTCTGCCATCTTCCAACCTTACCCTATAAGCAAGACATATGGAGACAATGGAAGGTTGTTGTGACATGTAGTACACACTCAGTACTTGCTGGAGATTCATGCTACTCCTTCACTGTTGCTGTAGGGTTCCAGTCAGCCTCCCTGGCCAGTTTTGCTCTTGTATTCTCATAGACTTTGGTGGAATGTCCACTCCTTTACAATGTCACTCTGGTCTCATATTTTCACCACCTTTTGATGACAGTCTGCACTGTGCTCCATCATATGTATAATGCTGTAGAAATGTTTTGTTACCCTTATCCAAGCTGATACATCTCAAACACATGGTTCCTTAGCAGCATTGTCAGTTTTATGTGAACCATGGTTGTTGCTGTAGCAGGCAACTGGGTATATCGTAGGATAATCCTGGTAGGACAGCTGACCATTAGTTGCTGTTAATCAGAGTCTCTGTAATTGATGGCTGTTGTGTACCCAATAAGATGTACTGCTGTAGTT
Organism: Protopterus annectens; assembly: GCF_019279795.1. Classification (NCBI taxonomy): domain Eukaryota; kingdom Metazoa; phylum Chordata; order Ceratodontiformes; family Protopteridae; genus Protopterus; species Protopterus annectens. The sequence goes on from NC_056744.1 coordinate 1,120,697,325, forward strand.
ATATAAAAAGCTGCCTCAACACAGTACTAACTTCAGCCTGTGTACACATATGCATCTAGGTTGTTGTACTATTGTTATGTGTCATTATTGTTCCCCTAACAGATTTGTTTGCTATACAATTGAATTGTACCAGTTATAGTTCACATGAAAGGTTGGCAGTATTTTGAACTTGTCTATTGTTCTCTCATTTTTGTGCATCACATATACCTGGCATTCTAACTGGTGTGTACACCATTTATATGCACTGTCTACCACTAATGTCAACAATATGACCCTAGTTTTGGGCCTTTGTCCCCCCTTTTTCTCAGTCTTTGTCCTGGTGTCCTGCAATGACAATTTGTGAGGTATGCTGCAGATATGTGACATCTCCTGTAAAAAGGCCCCTATCATGACCACAGTGATGCAATGCAGTCACCACCACAGGTGAACATGCAGATATCGCCAAATGGCTGACTGTAACAGTTGTGTACATGGTCACATGCATTAACTGTAGCATGCCTGAGGTACTGGTGAACCACAGCAGGGAAACCCCATACCTACTGGTTTCACGTTGATGTCCTATGTGCAGACCAGAGGGACCTATGTAGTTGTGAGAGAGAAGTATTGTCAGCAGATTCACATTAGGCATTGGTAGAAGATGAATGCTACATTTCTGCACAGGTACAGTACACACTAAGATATTACATAATCTGTTGTCTTTCACCATAGATGTGCACTTGTGTGAATTACTACACCCAACCCACTAATCCATTTTGCACTGACATATGCATCTAGAGACTCTGTAGAAAACAGTTTAAATGCTACCTCATTATATTGATGTGCACTTTGGCCTTACCTGGATGCTCCTCGCCTGTTGCCTGGATACCACCCACCTACATAACTGCTGTTTCCTGTATTTGAGTTTGTGTGGGGGCTAGCCTAAGGTTGGCAAAGAGCTCCTCTCTCATCATAAGTGGAGCCTGTGCGGCTGGCCCCCCTTCAGTAGCAATACAGTCCCTTCCTGCAGCAGCACCCCTTTGCCGAGTGCAACGTATCAGTTCAGTTGCTCTATGCCTGACCTGATCATATGTGCGTCCATGGTGGCCCAATATGTTCACTCTGTGGATGATCTCATCTGATAGGGCAGTCCCCTCCTGCAGATTTTGCTGGCTACGGCCAGAAAGAATGGCATAGTTTAAGATTACAGCTTCTGTCATGGCTGCTGTCTCCGAATCGGTGTAAGGTTGTTGCCACTGCATGACACCTAGAAGACATACACAGGGAAACACATCACAGGACCTCAGACATTGCCCATAGTTCTTTACAGAGCCAGCACATGCATATGGACTATCATTAGCCACCACTTACAAACACATCATATCCCTGTACCTGGCAGCACTGCATGAACATGCATTGTACTTCTGGCCTTGACGAGTCATGTTCCCCCCAATGAGGGCCAGTACATTGCATAAACCACCATTTATCATTCATGTTTGTGTAGAGGGATGACAGTGGCTATGTTCTTTGCAGATGGGATGTCAATGATGCTCAGGCGTTGCTTGCATACAGTGTGTAATGGAACTGGAAGCATATACCTGGGTTCATGTAGGGTGCAGACAGGAATGATATCAGACCCCAAGGGGACTGGCTTTTGTTAACTTTGATTAGGCAGTTTGCACCTGACCCATGATGATGAGGGGAGGGGTGCATGTGCTGTGCATATCCATCTATACCGGTGATCCAGGGTGGTGATTTTTGCCCTAAAGCTGTCTGCAGCAGGTTGGCTGTAGCTATGGTGTCTGTGTATGTGCTGTGATTGACCACCATAACAGGGTGGGTTGGTGCCTCTGAGACTGAAGACATATGTGAAGATGGCCTTGTGATTGCCCTTAGTGGATGTGTCCAATTTGTACTCATAGTTAGCCTTACAGTAATCCACCTGTGGCCTAATATGTTGTTTCAGACAAAGGTTGACATGCCACCCAGTTGGTGCCTGCTCCTATTTTGCCCTGTACAACCAATATAGCATCACATTATGTGCTTTGTGCATTGCTGCTGTCCAGCAAAGGGGTTTTCTCTACTTTGGTGGAGGCAGGTTTTACAAGTAAGGTATTGCTAAGGCCATACAGCTATGTGGGTGGTCATATATCTGTTTGTAGTAGGCATGGACACAGGGTCAAAACACAGTTGGCCAGCTCTACAATTTCAATGTGATACTCTTTCTTATTATAGTACCTATGTCGGTGTCTGGGCAAGGACACAACCAGTAGCCATAGAGGTATAACTCTGTTGGATGAACAGAAACTAAGGTTACACACGTGTACAACATGTACAGCATATTCACCTGACATATTGCATCCCATGTCAGCTGTTATGAGGCAGCCAGGTACACCTACCCATACATACATGTGCACAGGTAATACGTGCTATACATTTCTGTTGTATGTCAGTATGGCACACTGTAATGACAGCCTTGCTGCTCAGTCTGTCATGTCAACCTGTTAGGGCAGGACATCTGTAGGACAACACACACACATGGTGGGCTATGGGCCACAATTACTGACACTTTCTTCATATTGCTGTAACACACATATTTCATTTGATAGTGCAGTAGCCTTGGCATTCACAGACATACCCTGCTGGATGTCTGATGCTCATGTAGCAGGCAGAGAGGTAAAAGGCTAGGTGTGTGGTAGTGAGGGTAGGAACTGTTAATGTTGTAAGTATGACTGGTATGGGGACTGGTATAGTTATCTTATATGCTGGACAAAGGAAAGTTGGATATATTGTGTGTGCCAGAGACCAGATGGAAGGGGTGTACAGCTGTATGTATCAGAGTCAGGTACAAATATTTATATCATGGTGTGTATGAGAGGGTAAATGGTGTAGGAGTTAACCTGAAGGAACATTATGCCAAGAATGTTTGTGGAGGTGATAAGAGTGTCCTTTAGAGTGATGTTCAGGAGACTGGCAATTGATGGTGTAATGTCGACAGTTGTTAGTGCATATGGTTCGCTAAGTGTGTGTCATGGATGAGACAGATGTACTTTGGTGTGGTTGGATGAAGTGGTGATGTGTGTACCCAAGGGTGAGTGAGTGGTGATTGGAGCAGATTTCAATGTGCATGGTGGTGAATGGGACAAAGGGGATGCAGAAGTGATGTGTAGGTATGGTGTTAAGCAAAAAATTTCAGAAGGTGAGATGGTGGTGCAGTTTGCAACAGAGGTTGGACATGGGTGTGGTGAATACATAGTTTTACAAGACCAAAGGGCATAGGGTGACATACAAGAGGGGTGGAAGATGTACACAGGTTGATTATCTCCTATGCAGGTGGGCCTGTTTGAAGGGGATTGGTAACTGTAAAGCTGTGGCAGGGAAAAGTGTAACGAGGCATCATAGAATGTTGCTCTCTGGGATGAAGTTGGTGATCAAGAAGAGGAGGAGGAGTGTGAGGGCAACACCATGGATCAAATGGTGGATACTAAAAAAGGGTGATTGTTAGGCTGATTTCAGGGAAGAGTTAAGACAGGCAGTGGTTGTCAGTGAAGACTTATCAAATATTTGGGTAACTACATCCGAGCAAGTAAGGGAGATGAGTAGAACCAGGACTGGTGTGACATCTGCACACAGGAAGGAGGATAATGAGACTTGGTGGTGGCATGAGGAAGTACAGGGAAGTATACAGAGAAAGAGGTTGGCCAAGGAGAAATGGGATTGTCAGACATATGAAGAAAGTAGACAGGTGTATAGGGAGATGGGGTGCATGGCAAAGAGAGTGGTGGCAAAGGCTGAGGATGGGGCATTTGAAGGCTTGTATGTAAAGTTGGACACCAAGGATGGAGCATAGGACCTGTACCAATTGGCTTGACAGAGGGATGTAGCTAGGAATGATGTGCAGCAGATAAGGCTGAGAAAGGATAATGGTGGAAGTGAGATCACTAGCAAGGAGAGTGTGTCAAGCAGGTGGAAATAGTACTTTGATGGGCTGCTGAATGAAGAGAATGAGAGAGTGAGAAGGTTGGATGATGTGGATATGGTGACTCAGCATGTGCAACAGATTATCAAGGGGGAAGAAAGGATAGCGATGAAGAGGTTTGTGATGCCCGCACCCTGGCCCAGCAATCAAGGAGCCTAAATCCTCACCACTAACACCAGAGAGGGCATCTCATATAAGAGAAAAAGATAACAAATACACACAGTAAAGTACAATTTCCCTTAAGTGCACACAGAGATCACAGTCAGTCTGGGGCTGGTTGCTGCCTTGCTCCCCAGGTCCCCAATAAGACTCCCCACTGGCATGGCTATAGGGTCCAAATTTCAGCCTAGCTGGCAAGTTAATCTCCAGTACCCTCTATGTCCAACTAGTGCTGTGTGTCCCTGCCCAAGTAGCTGACACACACACACTTTGAGATAAGTATGTATACAACTTCACAGACACTCCTGGGAAAGGCTGACACAGATTCTCCAGCTGTGCCCCTTTACCCAGACTATATGATAGTAATTACTGCCACCACCAGCTAATAATTATCAGTTACGCAAAGGCCCTTAAAAGGGTGTCCAATTATTACTGTGCAATAATAATATTATTGGTAAGTGTGACTAATCAGTCTTAAGGCTTATTGAAATGGCTTACTACAGGATCACGTATAAGCATGCAATGTACTCTAGAGCTTAATTATCTCTACATAAACCAGCCACAGTTGAAAAGGGTTTAAAAATATTTAATAATAAATACTAAAAACACAAGACAATACTATTACACCACAGTGCTATTCAAGGGTTCAGAAATCAGACAGAAACTTAAAATAATTCAGTAGTACAGTTCTGACATAACATAAAAACACTTTGTCTAATCTTTATAGTCCTAGCTATTTCTACAAGAAAACACACTTCTAAGATAACGTACTGAAAACAACAGGCAGTGCTGAGTTAGATGTCCAAGATAAAAATGCTTAATAATTTCTGGTTCTCACTGTTTAAACTGAAACTGCAGTTCTGCTAAACATTACATCATCTTTTACACCTTCCTGGTTCGCAGGCCACACCGAAACTGCATTTACATTATTTTACACTTAGAGCAATAAAGGTCATTCCACATGTAAATGCTGGTCATTAACTTTAGCCTTAAAACAATAGGCAGGATGTTTACTCATGACTCACTGACTCCAAATTCTAACTTCAAAGAAATAGACATAAAGTAATTTCAAAGGACCAATAAGAAATGCTTGACTTAGTTTTACTTACAGCAGATGGCAATGCTGCCACATTGTTCTTTGGTTAGTACTAAGCTAACTGCCCTTGTCAGCCATTGTAAGTCTAGCCAATTATCCCTTGTGAGACTCAAACCCTGCACCTTATGATTGTAAGGCAAACACCTTAGCCATTAGGTCATCCTCCCAACCCAACAGCATTTCTTTACATTTAAGACACAAACCTGTATATTACATTTAGATTTACAAATGCCAGAATTGTGTATCAAATTCTATTTGACTAGGATGGCAGACTTCACCCTTCTCTACCAGTCTTCACATCTCTCCACCCATCTCTACCCAATCTTCACACCCCCCAGAGAACTCAAGCTAGTTTTACAAGTGACCCTTAATAAACTCTGTTTGAGAGGGTTAGGTCTATCTGGGTGTACCTCACCCCATTCCCTGTCTTGAGAGCCCATCTGCATTAGCATTGCTAATCCCACTGTGGTGATGCACTGACATATCATATGCTTGCAACCCCAGGCTCCATCTTAGCAACTTGGCCTTTTGCTGACTGGCTCTGTTTAACCATATTAGAGGGTTGTGATCTGTCATCACAGCGAATTTTCTTCCATACAGATAAAGCTGAAGTCTCTGCAGTGCCCACACTATGGCTAGACATTCCTTTTCTACAGCTGCATAGCATTCTTCCCTGCATTGGAGCCTACGACTGAGATAAACCACTGGGTGCTCTTCTTCCTCTGAAGAAATCTGGCTAAATACAGCCCCCACCCCACGGTTCAAAGCATCCACTTGTGCAACAAATTATTTGCTGTAATCTGCACTGGCTAACACAGGGGGTCCTCCCAAAGTCTCTTTAAGCTTCTGGAATGCCTGCTCACATGCTGGGGTCCACACTACCTTATCTGGCCTGTTCTTCCTTGTCAAGTCTGTGAGGGGAGCAGCTCTGGTACTATAACTAGGGACATACTTTCTGTAGTGCCCTGCTGTCCCTAAGAATGTCCTCACCTGCTTTTTGGTATCAGGTGCAGACCATGCCTGAATGGCTTCCACTTTGGCAGGTTCTGGCCTTATCTTACCATAACCCACTCTAGATACTAGGTAGGAGACCTCTGCCATACCCACCTGACATTTGCACGGCTTAATGGTCAACCCTGCCCTCTGTAGTCTGCCCAGCACCTCCCTAACATGCTGAAGGTAATCTGGCAAGGAATGGCTGTAGATGGCAATATCATCCAAATAAGCAAGGGCAATCCCTCCTGCTCCTGCTAGGATATGATCTACCAGCCACTGGAAAGTCGCTGGGGCATTCTTCATCCCAAAGGGCATCTTTGTGAACTCATACAAGCCAAAAGGAGTCACAAAGGCTGACTTCTCTTTAGCGCTGGGAGTCAAGGGCACCTACCAGTAACCCTTGGTAAGATCAATGGTTGTAAGATACTTAGCCCCACCCAGCTGCTCTAGGGCTTCATCTGTCCTAGGCATGGGGTAAACATCCGACTCTGTGTGACTTTTTAATTTCCTGTAATCCACACAGAACCTGGTGCTGCCATCCTTCTTTGGCACCAGCACCACTGGGGAGGCCCAGGGACTGTTGGACTCTTGAATCACCCCTAGTTCCAACATCTCCTGTACCTCTTCCCTCAGTGCCTGTCTGGCTCTCTTAGGCACCCTACAAGGGGCATGCCTAATAGGCCTTTGGGGTCCTGTATCCACCAGGTGCTGCACCAGGTTGGTGCACCCTGGTTTCCCCGTGAACATGTTCCCAAATTCCTGCAACACTGCTTGGATTTCTCGAACCTGGGTAGGAAATAGCTGCTGGGACATTGCTACCCCTTCCACGGAGGTGTCAGCCCGAGCCACACTGAGGAGATCAGTCACAAGATCTCTCTCAGACTCATCCTGCAATCCACTGCAAATACTCAACACAAGGGCCTCCTTATCATGGTAAGATTTCATCATGTCAACATGGTACAATTTGTGCCCCTGCCATCTACATAGCAGTTCCACCATGTAGTTAACATCACGTACCTTTATTACCACCTTGTAGGGACCCTCCCAAGCTGCTTGCAGTTTGTTGTGTCTGACAGGAATAAGAACCATTTCCTGATGCCCCACAGCATACTCTCTAGCTCGAGCATTCCTGTCATACCACACCTTTTTCTGTTGTTGGGCTTCTGCCAGGTTCTCCAGGGCCAAGCCCATGAGTTCCCTTAGCCTTGTCCTGAGGTTTAGGACTATGCCACAACAGACTCCTTGTGAGACTCACACTCACCTTCCCACTCATCTCGAATTAAATCTAGAGATTCCCTCACCCTATGCCCATACAACAACTCAAAGGGTGAAAAACCTGTGGATTCCTTGGGAACCTATCTGTTAGCAAACAACAGATGGGGCAAATATTTGTCCCACTCCCTCTTAAACTGATGTGCAAATGCCCGTAGCATGGACTTGATTGTTGAGTTTAACCTCTCAACAAGACCATTAGTCTGGGGATGGTAGGGGGTGGTCTTCATGTGCTTTACCCCACAGGACTCCCACAGACAAGCCAGCAGGTATGACATGAAATTGCCACCTCGGTCAGTCAGTATTTCTTCTGGGAAACCCACTCTGCTGAAAATCTCTAACAAAGCATTTGTAACCTTTTCACCCTCAATGGAGGACAAAGCCACTACCTCAGGGTATCGTGTAGCATAATCCACTTCCACTAGGATATACTTTTTCCCTGTGGAACTTGGGGTACTTAGAGGACCCACAATATCCATAGCTACCCTCTGAAATAGCTCCTCAATCACAGGCAAAGGCATCAAAGGAGCTCTCCCTTTGTCTACTGCCTTGCCTACCTTATGGCACTGCTCACAGATACTGCAGTACCCTGTTACATCTCTGGAAATTCCAGGCCAATAGAAGTTCTGCATAATATGCCTCTTTGTATGTTTTATGCCCATATGACCTGCAAATATCATGGAGTATGGCTAGAAGCACCAGACGGTAGGCTCTAGTCACTACCAACTGCTGTACTCTTTGATCTTCTAGCCCTCCCTCAGGGGTCCACTCTCTGTATAGTAACCCTTTGTCCCAGTATACAGATTCCCCCCTTTTCCTTGAGAATCAGGTGCCTCTCTAGCTATCTGCCTCAGGCCTTGCAATGTAGGGTCTGATAGCTGAGCCTGTCTCAACTCTCTCCTTGTAACCCTTCCCAGCTCCCCTTCAACAAGAAGTCTGGCATCCTCTGACAGTGGTGCCTCACTGTTAGCCTGGGTACTACTACTACTCACCTCTACCTTTGCAGTTACACTGTCCAAGGGAACATCAGTACACACAAGCATGGCTCACCTTCAGTCTCACTGCTACAGCATAGCTCACTCCCTGAAGTAACTGCCTCACCAGTCCTGGCTGCAAGTATGCAGTCTGTCTGGGTCTCCCCCAGGCTACCAGACCCACATGTTTGTCTCCACGCCTGGCTGCATTACTGCATAAGCACAAGGTACTGCAATATTAAAATCAAAATCATTCCCTATCAGGACATCTGCAGGTATATCCTCAAACACACCTACTTGCTGGCTTCCTTTTCCACCCTCCCAGTCAAAGTGAACCCTAGCCAAAAGTATTTGGAATGGGATCCCTCCTAATGCCCTGACTGGAGTAGACTGCCCAGGCAAGTAGAGCTTTTCTGTAACCATTGCAGGCTTACAATGGTTATATCTATCTTGGCAATGGCCTCTTTGCCATTCACTACAAAAGGATATAGCCTCTGGTGGTAGTTTGGTACCCTTGTTGTCCCAAGACAAGCTACTGTTGAAATTTTGTCTTTCCCACTTATTGGCTCCCTCACCTTTGGTTCCCCACCTTGCCTTGGTGGACATCTGCATGCCACATGGCCCCACTGGTTGCATTCAAATTATTTAACTCTAGCTCCTGGATGTGTATCTGGACTAGTGGCTTCTCCTGCTACTGGCAAATTTTGTTGAGGCAGTCTGTGCTGCCCACCATGGGTTCCTTTAGACCCATGAGCAGTACTGGGGGTCCCTTTCCTGTGCAAGGATGCCCTGCTGGCCAGGTATAGGTCTCCCTTCTTCCCCAATTCATCTGAAGTAGCACATTGTGTATCAGCTAACCGGATCCTCATGTCCTCAGGCAAAGTGCTAAGGGCTTGTTCCTTCACCAAAAGGTCTGCCATACCTTCAAAAGTGGTGATCTGACATCCACTCGCCCAGCTATGAAAATAAGTGCTCAGTTCAGCAACATATTCACACACACTTTCATCTGCCTTGCGTCTGTGCTCATGAAATGTTTTCCTATACATTTCAGGTGTTAGCTTAAGACACAAGCCTGTATTTTACATTTATATTTACAAATGTCAGAATTATGTATCAAATTCTATTTGACTAGGCTGGCAGCCTTCACCTTTCTCAACCAGTCTTCACATCACTCCACCCATCCCTACCCAGTCTTCACAAGGTTTAAGAATGGAAAGGCTATTGGTCCAGATGACACACCTGTGGAAGCATGGATGTGTTTAGGACAAATGGCAGTGGTCTTTTTAACCAAATTGTTTACTGTAGGAAAGTGAGAGGATGCATGAGAAGAGGATAACATATGTTTGGGTACTGATTATGAGAATAAGGGTGGTGTGCAGAGCTGTAGAAACTACAGAGGGATAACATTGATCATTCACAACATGAGGTAATGGTAAAGGGAGATGGAAGCTAGATTAAGAAGGGAGGTGAGGATTACTGATTAGCAGCATGGTTTTATGCCAGGAAAGAGCAGTACAGATGTGATGTTTGCTCTGAGAGTGTTGATGTGGACATACAGAGAAGGTCAGATGTAGCTGCATTGTATCTTTGTGGACTTAAAGAGAGCATATGACAGGATGCCTAGAGAGGAGTTGTGGTATTGTATGAGGTGGTTCGGAATGGGGAAGGAATCTGTAAGAATATTACAGGATATGTACATGGCTAGTGTGACAAGAGTGAGTTCTGCATTGGGAGTGACAGGTGTATTTAAGGTGGAAGTGGTAGTACATCAGGGATCAGCTATGAGCCCTTTCTTATTTGCAGTGCCGATGGACAGGTTGACAGATATTATCAGACAGGATTTCCCCTTAGACTGTGCTGTTTGCAGATGACATTGTATTCTGTAGTGAGAGTAGGGAACAGTTTGGGGAGACCCTGGAGAGGCAGAGGTATGGTCTAGAGAGGGGAGGAATGATGGTCAGCAGGACTGAGATGGAATATATGTGTGTGTGAATGGGAGGGAGGATAGAGGAATAGTGAGGATGCAGGGAGTACAGTTTTCAAAGGTGGATAGGTGTAAATACTTGGGAACAACAGTTCAGAGTAATAGCGAATGGGGGAGAGGTGAAGACATGAGTACGAGCAGGATGTGGGTGGTGGAAAAGAGTGTCATGTGTGATTTCTGACAGACAAGTACAATTAAGAGTGATAGGGAAGGTCTACAAGAGGGTAGTGAGACCAGCTATGTTATATGGGTTGGAGACATTGGCATTGACAAAAGAGGCACAAGTCAGAGCTGGACGTAGTAAAGTTACTGATGGTATGATTTGAACTGGGTGTGGCCTAGCAGTGTCACAGTCAGTATTGTGCAACACACACTCCAGTAGTGGTCATATGTGAACCATCCTTTCCTGGAGTGACTCTGGGCCCTGAGCTGTATTCTATGTCACTGCAGACAGACACATTTTCTATGGCCATAGGTTCTGCCAGCAATATATCAGTACAGCATGTGTTGTTGAGACATAATATTAACTTCCAATTTTCCACATTTACATGTCACCTGCTACATTCCAGTACAGGCTTAATAGTTTGACATAGCTGTGTTTTTTTTTTGTTTTTATTTCAGTTGGTATACTCTATCAGTCTCAGTGTGTGTCTGTCTGCCTGTTTATTTGTGTGTGTATGTGTGTGTGTGTGTGTGTGTGTGTGTGTGTGTGTGTGTGTGTGTGTGTGTGTGTGTGTTGTGTGTGTGTGTGTGCCTCAGACAGATGTAGGATATACATTTGTTTTGCATAGGCAGCATCTTGCTTTTAGTAGGTAATGCACATGAGCAGCTGATGGTCTGTGCACCAATTGGAGTCTCCCACTTGCTAAATGCATGCAAAACAGCAGTGGTATCATTCCCATACCCAATAGCATGGAAACACACTTATATAACTTCATGTGGGCATTGCCCCTTTTCCTTGTGTGGGAGGAGTGCTTCATGGAGGTGTGTGATGAACAGCATCACAGAGTGTAGTTGGGAATACCTCTTAAAACAAACACTGTGGAGACAGCCCAAAAACTTGGGGAGAATGTTCCAGACATAGGGACAGAATGTAAGTATTGCTGTTATACAGCTGAAGTAATGCTAGTTTGACAGGGTTTGCGTGGATATGGCTGCTCTGCATGAATTTAAGTCTGATAGTGTTATGTGGTTGACATAACTCTCAAATGTAGGGCTATCCACAGACTGGCCAGAGTTTTGACTCTTATATTTGGTGTATTACTCACACATTTTTTGGCCTTTGAAATTCAGTAGCATACTGTGAGGATTGCAGTCAATAGTAAATGGTAACATCGATGTGTGTTTCTGACTTCAAATCCTTCAGAACAGATATGTTGCAATAACCCTGTTACACCAGCAACTTTCTCAGTTTATGAGAGCAATATGTCAATAATGGCCCTGTGTTTGGGCCTCTGTCCCCAGTATGTCAGGCTTTGTCCAGATGTCATGTTGTAAGAGGTGTATAGGTATAATATATCATTATGTAGTGACTTCATTCCAGATATCATCCCAGTGATGCATCAGACTGCCAGACATATGTGTAGAAGGCCTTATATATAAGGGTGAAGCCTGGATATTCTGTGGGACACTCTACAATTGAAAGGACTGTGACTGAACATGTATGCTGACACAAACACTGTTACTGTAGCAACTTTATACATTTATAAGTGCAGTACGTACATTGTGTCCCTGTTCTTGGACCATTGTCCCCCCATTTTGACAGCCTTTGTCCAGAATTATTGCAGTAAGAGGTGTAGAGGTATAGTGCTGGGTATGATTCCACTACATGTTTTGGGTATATATATTCACAAAGTCGAAATTCATATGGCTGAGACCATATGATCGACTTTTGAAAAGCCAGCCATGGGGAACTGCTATCTCCATACAGTGCGGAATGGGAAAATTTCCCTCGTCCACACTGTAGTGCGATCTCGGAGTTGGTATATTTAAGTTATGGGGGTGGAGGGTGCAGGGGGCATAGCCCCCCTGCTAACAGCTTTTAGGTAAGTGTTTGTTGTGTTTTTGTGTTTACTTTACATGTTCGGCTTTTCAAAAGTCGATCATATGGTCTCGGCCGTATGAATTTCGACTTTGTGAAAAGTCAATCATGTAATGTAGACCCATATATATATATATATATATATATTCCTTTTTTGATATCTATACATATGTTTATATAACAATATATATGTATATATTCTATATGTATATGTTTTGTATGTATAGCTCCATATATCTGATGTATATACTTTTTTATACTTACCTATCACCATACACATCTATATGTGTATATTTATATATACTAAACATGACTGATTCCACTGTGTTTATTCCCTACTATTCTGTACATGTACTGAATGATATATTTGAAAAAACAGCATTTATTATTACAGCTCAGATGGTGTAGGGGTAAGTTGTTTTGCCTATGGTATACTGGGTCCTGGGTTCAAGACTTGGCAAGGCAGAATGTTTTGTTGATGGGCAGAATAGTGGTTGATGGTGACAGAGTGATTAAGGCAGTTTTAAGCAGTTATAAGTGGGTTTGCATGGGTTTGCATCATGATAAGCGATGCCAACACACGGTTAAACAGGAAACTGCTTAATCTGTGTAGGCATCGCTTAGCACTGCGCAAACTCGCTTACTCCCTCTTACTGATGTTTATTGAAGCTTACTCCCACTTACCCCCATGCTAATTTCTTTAAAAGAAAAGAAAAAAAGGGGTGATAGGAAAGTGGTGAAAAAAGGGGCATGCAGAGGTAAAAACAAAATGGAAAATAGCTACGGATGTGCAGGACAAGTGTAGGGAAGGTCCATAGCTGTCCATTTCTGA